>NW_028124855.1:0-103270 GCF_965194825.1 Balaenoptera physalus
ACCCTAACCCTAACCCTAACCCTAACCCTAACCCTAACCCTAACCCTAACCCTAACCCTAACCCTAACCCTAACCCTAACCCTAACCCTAACCCTAACCCTAACCCTAACCCTAACCCTAACTAACCTAACCCTAACCCTAACCCTAACCCTAACCCTAACCCTAACCCTAACCCTAACCCTAACCCTAACCCTAACCCTAACCCTAACCCTAACCCTAACCCTAACCCTAACCCTAACCCTAACCCTAACCCTAACCCTAACCCTAACCCTAACCCTAACCTAACCCTAACCCTAACCCTAACCCTAACCCTAACCCTAACCCTAACCCTAACCCTAACCCTAACCCTAACCCTAACCCTAACCCTAACCCTAACCCTAACCCTAACCTAACCCTAACCCTAACCCTAACCCTAACCCTAACCCTAACCCTAACCCTAACCCTAACCCTAACCCTAACCCTAACCCTAACCCTAACCCTAACCCTAACCCTAACCCTAACCCTAACCCTAACCCTAACCCTAACCCTAACCCTAACCCTAACCCTAACCCTAACCCTAACCCTAACCCTAACCCTAACCCTAACCCTAACCCTAACCCTAACCCTAACCCTAACCCTAACCCTAACCCTAACCCTAACCCTAACCCTAACCCTAACCCTAACCCTAACCCTAACCCTAACCCTAACCCTAACCCTAACCCTAACCCTAACCAACCCTAACCCTAACCCTAACCCTAACCCTAACCCTAACCCTAACCCTAACCCTAACCCTAACCCTAACCCTAACCCTAACCCTAACCCTAACCCTAACCCTAACCCTAACCCTAACCCTAACCCTAACCCTAACCCTACCCTAACCCTAACCCTAACCCTAACCCTAACCCTAACCCTAACCCTAACCCTAACCCTAACCCTAACCCTAAACCCTAACCCTAACCCTAACCCTAACCCTAACCCTAACCCTAACCCTAACCCTAACCCTAACCACCTAACCCTAATTGTCTAACCCTAACCCTAACCCTAACCCTAACCCTAACCCTAACCCTAACCCTAACCCTAACCCTAACCCTAACCCTAACCCTAACCCTAACCCTAACCCTAACCCTAACCCTAACCCTAACCCTAACCCTAACCCTAACCCTAACCCTAACCCTAACCCTAACCCTAACCCTAACCCTAACCCTAACCCTAACCCTAACCCTAACCCTAACCCTAACCCTAACCCTAACCCTAACCCTAACCCGAAGCCCTCCCCGAACCCGTACCCTAAGCCGTACCCTAAGCCTAACCCTAAGCCTAACCCTAACCCTAGGCTACCCTTGACTGCCTCTGCCTCCAATAGATTTCCTAAGCACTAGTGTTTTAAGGAACAGCTTAAAAAGAGAATCCTAATGTGATTTCTTTATAATGGGGTGTGTTCCTTATCTTATCCTAGTATCTAAACGCTTCTCCATGGCTGGACCCCCAAATAATATTCCTTTACGTGCTAAGAGGTATCTAGAGAGTGGGATAGGTTTAATAGCTACCCTAACCCTAACGCGTAACCTAACCCTAACCCCTACCCTAACCCTAACACGTACCCTAATCCTAACCCGTACCCTAAACCGAGCCCTATCCCTAACACTAACACTAATCCTAACCCTCACCCATACCCTACGCCGTACCCGAACCCGTACCCTAAGCCGTACCCTAAGCCTAACCCTAAGCCTAACACTAACCCTAGGCTACCCTTGACTGCTTCTGCCTGCAATAGGTTTCCTAAGCACTAGTGTTTTAAGGAACAGCTTAAAAAGAGAATTCTAATGTGATTTCTTTATAATGGGTGTTTTCCTTATCTTATCCTAGTATCTAAACTCTTCTCCATGGCTGGACCCCCAAATAATATTCCTTTACGTGCTAAGGGGTATCTAGAGAGTGGGATAGGTTTAATCACTACCCTAACCCCTAACACGTACATTAACCCTAACCACTATCCTAACCCTAACACGTACCCTAATCCTAACCCATACCCTAAATCGAGCCCTAACCCTAACACTAACCCTAACCCTAACCCTAACCCATACCCTACGCCGTACCCGAAGCCCTCCCCGAACCCGTACCCTAAGCTGTACGCTAACCCTAACCCTAAGCCTAACCCTAACCCTAGGCTACCCTTGACAGCTTCTGCCTCCAATAGATTTCCTAAGCACTAGTGTTTTAAGGGAACAGCTTAAAAGAGAAATCCTACTGTGATTTCTTTATAATGGGTGTGTTCCTTATTTTATCCTAGTGTCTAAACTCTTCTCCAGGGCTGGACCTCCAAATAATATTCCTTTACGTGCTAAGGTGTATCTAGAGAGTGGGATAGGTTTAATAACTACCCTAACGCTAACGTGTACCCTAACCCTAACCCCTACCCTAACCCTAACACGTACCCTAATCCTAACCAATACCTTAAACCGAGCCCTAACCCTAACACTAACCCTAACCCTAACCCTAACCCATACCCTACGCCGTACCCGAAGCCCTCCCCAAACCCGTACCCTAAGCCGTACCCTAATCCTAACACTAAGCCTAAACCTAACTCTAGGCTACCCTTGACTGCTTCTGCCTCCAATAGATTCTTAAGCACTAGTGTTTTAAGGAAGAGCTTAAAAATGGAATCCTAATGTGATTTCTTTATAATGGGTGTGTTCCTTATCTTATCCTAGTGTCTAAACTCTTCTCCATGGCTGGACCCCAAATAATATTCCTTTACGTGATAAGGTGTATCTAGCGAGTGGGATAGGTATAATAACTTCCCTAAATCTAACGCGTACCCTAACCCTAACCCGTAACCTAACCCTAACACGTACCCTAATCCTAACCCGTACCCTAAACCGAGCCCTATCCCTAACACTAACCCTAATCCTAACCCTGACCCATACCCTACGCCGTACCCGAACCCCTCCCCGAACCCGTAACCTAAGCCGTACCCTAAGCCTAACCCTAAGCCTAACACTAACCCTAGGCTACCCTTGACTGCTTCTGCCTCCAATAGGTTTCCTAAGCACTAGTGTTTTAAGGAACAGCTTAAAAAGAGAGTCCTAATGTCATTTCTTTATAATGGGTGTGTTCCTTATCTTATCCTAGTATCTAAACACTTCTCCATGGCTGGACCCCCAAATAATATTCTTTACGTGCTAAGGGGTATCTAGAGAGTGGGGATAGGTTTAATCACTACTGTAACCCTAACACGTACATTATCCCTAACCACTATCCTAACCCTAACACGTACCCTAATTGTAACCCATAACCTAAACCGAGCCCTAACCCTAACACTAACCCTAACCCTAACCCTAACCCATACCCTACGCCGTACCCGAAGCCCTCCCCGAACCCGTACCCTAAGCCGTACGCTAACCCTAACCCTAAGCCTAACCCTAACCCTAAGGTACCCTTGACTGCTTCTGCCTACAATAGATTTCCTAAGCACTAGTGTTTTAAGGAAGAGCTTAAAAAGGGAATCCTAATGTGATTTCTTTATAATGGGTGTGTTCCTTATCTTATCCTAGTGTCTAAACTCTTCTCCATGGCTGGATCTCCAAATAATATTCCTTTACGTGCTAAGGGGTATCTAGAGAGTGGGATAGGTTTAATAACTACCCTAACACTAACGTGTACCCTAACCCTAACCCCTACCCTAACCCTAACACGTACCCTAATCCTAGCCAATACCTTAAACCGAGCCCTAACCCTAACACTAACCCTAACCCTAACCCTAACCCATACCCTACGCCGTACCCGAAGCCCTCCCCGAACCCGTACCCTAAGCCGTACCCTAATCCTAACCCTAAGCCTAAACCTTACCCTAGGCTACCCTTGACTGCTTCTGCCTCCAATAGATTTCCTAAGCACTAGTGTTTTAAGGAAGAGCTTAAAAAGGGAATCGTAATGTGATTTCTTTATAATGGGTGTGTTCCTTATCTTATCCTAGTGTCTAAACTCTTCTCCATGGCTGGATCTCCAAATAATATTCCTTTACGTGCTAAGGGGTATCTAGAGAGTGGGATAGGTTTAATAACTACCCTAACGCTAACGTGTACCCTATCCCTAACCCCTACCCTAACCCTAACACGTACCGTAATCCTAACCAATACCTTAAACCGAGCCCTAACCCTAACACTAACCCAAACCCTAACCCTAACCCATACCTTACGCCGTACCCGAACCCCTCCCCGAACCCGTACCCTAAGCCGTACCCTAATCCTAACCCTATGCCTAAACCTTACCCTAGGCTACCCTTGACTGCTTCTGCCTCCAATAGATTTCCTAAGCACTAGTGTTTTAAGGAAGAGCTTAAAAAGGGAATCCTAATGTGATTTCTTTTTAATGGGTGTGTTCCTTATCTTATACTAGTGTCTAAATTCTTCTCCATTGCTGGACCCCCAAATAATATTCCTTTACGTGCTAAGGGGTATCTAGAGAGTGGGATAGGTTTAATAGCTACCCTAACCCTAACGCGTAACCTAACCCTAACCCCTACCCTAACCCTAACACGTACCCTAATCCTAACCCGTACCCTAAACCGAGCCCTATCCCTAACACTAACACTAATCCTAACCCTAACCCATACCCTACGCCGTACCCGAACCCGTACCCTAAGCCGTACCCTAAGCCTAACCCTAAGCCTAACACTAACCCTAGGCTACCCTTGACTGCTTCTGCCTGCAATAGGTTTCCTAAGCACTAGTGTTTTAAGGAACAGCTTAAAAAGAGAATTCTAATGTGATTTCTTTATAATGGGTGTTTTCCTTATCTTATCCTAGTATCTAAACTCTTCTCCATGGCTGGACCCCCAAATAATATTCCTTTACGTGCTAAGGGGTATCTAGAGAGTGGGATAGGTTTAATCACTACCCTAACCCTAACACGTACATTAACCCTAACCACTATCCTAACCCTAACACGTACCCTAATCCTAACCCATACCCTAAATCGAGCCCTAACCCTAACACTAACCCTAACCCTAACCCTAACCCATACCCTACGCCGTACCCGAAGCCCTCCCCGAACCCGTACCCTAAGCTGTACGCTAACCCTAACCCTAAGCCTAACCCTAACCCTAGGCTACCCTTGACAGCTTCTGCCTCCAATAGATTTCCTAAGCACTAGTGTTTTAAGGAACAGCTTAAAAAGAGAATCCTACTGTGATTTCTTTATAATGGGTGTGTTCCTTATTTTATCCTAGTGTCTAAACTCTTCTCCATGGCTGGACCTCCAAATAATATTCCTTTACGTGCTAAGGTGTATCTAGAGAGTGGGATAGGTTTAATACCTACCCTAACGCTAACGTGTACCCTAACCCTAACCCCTACCCTAACCCTAACACGTACCCTAATCCTAACCAATACCTTAAACCGAGCCCTAACCCTAACACTAACCCTAACCCTAACCCTAACCCATACCCTACGCCGTACCCGAAGCCCTCCCCAAACCCGTACCCTAAGCCGTACCCTAATCCTAACACTAAGCCTAAACCTAACTCTAGGCTACCCTTGACTGCTTCTGCCTCCAATAGATTTCTTAAGCACTAGTGTTTTAAGGAAGAGCTTAAAAATGGAATCCTAATGTGATTTCTTTATAATGGGTGTGTTCCTTATCTTATCCTAGTGTCTAAACTCTTCTCCATGGCTGGACCCCAAATAATATTCCTTTACGTGATAAGGTGTATCTAGCGAGTGGGATAGGTATAATAACTTCCCTAAATCTAACGCGTACCCTAACCCTAACCCGTAACCTAACCCTAACACGTACCCTAATCCTAACCCGTACCCTAAACCGAGCCCTATCCCTAACACTAACCCTAATCCTAACCCTGACCCATACCCTACGCCGTACCCGAACCCCTCCCCGAACCCGTAACCTAAGCCGTACCCTAAGCCTAACCCTAAGCCTAACACTAACCCTAGGCTACCCTTGACTGCTTCTGCCTCCAATAGGTTTCCTAAGCACTAGTGTTTTAAGGAACAGCTTAAAAAGAGAGTCCTAATGTCATTTCTTTATAATGGGTGTGTTCCTTATCTTATCCTAGTATCTAAACACTTCTCCATGGCTGGACCCCCAAATAATATTCTTTACGTGCTAAGGGGTATCTAGAGAGTGGGATAGGTTTAATCACTACTGTAACCCTAACACGTACATTATCCCTAACCACTATCCTAACCCTAACACGTACCCTAATTGTAACCCATAACCTAAACCGAGCCCTAACCCTAACACTAACCCTAACCCTAACCCTAACCCATACCCTACGCCGTACCCGAAGCCCTCCCCGAACCCGTACCCTAAGCCGTACGCTAACCGTAACCCTAAGCCTAACCCTAACCCTAAGGTACCCTTGACTGCTTCTGCCTACAATAGATTTCCTAAGCACTAGTGTTTTAAGGAAGAGCTTAAAAAGGGAATCCTAATGTGATTTCTTTATAATGGGTGTGTTCCTTATCTTATCCTAGTCTCTAAACTCTTCTCCATGGCTGGATCTCCAAATAATATTCCTTTACGTGCTAAGGGGTATCTAGAGAGTGGGATAGGTTTAATAACTACCCTAACACTAACGTGTACCCTAACCCTAACCCCTACCCTAACCCTAACACGTACCCTAATCCTAGCCAATACCTTAAACCGAGCCCTAACCCTAACACTAACCCTAACCCTAACCCTAACCCATACCCTACGCCGTACCCGAAGCCCTCCCCGAACCCGTACCCTAAGCCGTACCCTAATCCTAACCCTAAGCCTAAACCTTACCCTAGGCTACCCTTGACTGCTTCTGCCTCCAATAGATTTCCTAAGCACTAGTGTTTTAAGGAAGAGCTTAAAAAGGGAATCGTAATGTGATTTCTTTATAATGGGTGTGTTCCTTATCTTATCCTAGTGTCTAAACTCTTCTCCATGGCGGGACCCCAAATAATATTCCTTTACGTGATAAGGTGTATCTAGAGAGTGGGATAGGTATAATAACTACCCTAACTCTAACGCGTACCCTAACCCTAACCCCTACCCTAACCCTAACACGTACCCTAATCCTAACCCATACCCTAAACCGAGCCCTATCCTTAACACTAACACTAATCCTAACCCTAACCCATACCCTACGCCGTACCTGAACCCGTACCCTAAGCCGTACCCTAAGCCTAACCCTAAGCCTAACACTAACCCTAGGCTACCCTTGACTGCTTCTGCCTGCAATAGGTTTCCGAAGCACTAGTGTTTTAAGGAAGAGCTTAAAAAGAGAATTCTAATGTGATTTCTTTATAATGGGTGTTTTCCTAATCTTATCCTAGTATCTAAACTCTTCTCCATGGCTGGACCCCCAAATAATATTCCTTTACGTGCTAAGGGGTATCTAGAGCGTGGGATAGGTTTAATCACTACCCTAACCCTAACACGTACATTAACCCTAACCACTATCCTAACCCTAACACGTACCCTAATCCTAACACATACCCTAAATCGAGCCCTAACCCTAACATTAACCCTAACCCTAACCCTAACCCATACCCTACGCCGTACCCGAAGCCCTCCCCGAACCCGTACCCTAAGCCGTACGCTAACCCTAACCCTAAGCCTAACCCTAACCCTAGGCTACCCTTGACAGCTTCTGCCTCCAATAGATTTCCTAAGCACTAGTGTTTTAAGGAACAGCTTAAAAAGAGAATCCTACTGTGATTTCTTTATAATGGGTGTGTTCCTTATTTTATCCTAGTGTCTAAACTCTTCTCCATGGCTGGACCTCCAAATAATATTCCTTTACGTGCTAAGGGGTATCTAGAGAGTGGGATAGGTTTAATAACTACCCTAACGCTAACGTGTACCCTAACCCTAACCCCTACCCTAACCCTAACACGTACCCTAATCCTAACCAATACCTTAAACCGAGCCCTAACCCTAACACTAACCCTAACCCTAACCCTAAGCCATACCCTACGCCGTACCCGAAGCCCTCCCCGAACCCGTACCCTAAGCCGTACCCTAATCCTAACCATAAGCCTAAACCTAACTCTAGGCTACCCTTGACTGCTTCTGCCTCCAATAGATTTCCTAAGCACTAGTGTTTTAAGGAAGAGCTTAAAAATGGAATCCTAATGTGATTTATTTATAATGGGTGTGTTCCTTATCTTATCCTAGTGTCTAAACTCTTCTCCATGGCTGGACCCCAAATAATATACCTTTACGTGATAAGGTGTATCTAGAGAGTGGGATAGGTATAATAACTACCCAAAATCTAACGCGTACCCTAACCCTAACCACTAACCTAACCCTAACACGTACCCTAATCCTAACCCGTACCCTAAACAGAGCCCTATCCCTAACACTAACCCTAATCCTAACCCTGACCCATACCCTACGCCGTACCCGAACACCTCCCCGAACCCGTACCCTAAGCCGTACCCTAAGCCTAACCCTAAGCCTAACACTAACCCTAGGCTACCCTTGACTGCTTCTGCCTCCAATAGGTTTCCTAAGCACTAGTGTTTTAAGGAACAGCTTAAAAAGAGAGTCCTAATGTGATTTCTTTATAATGGGTGTGTTCCTTATCTTATCCTAGTATCTAAACACTTCTCCATGGCTGGACCCCCAAATAATATTCTTTACGTGCTAAGGGTTATCTAGAGAGTGGGATAGGTATAATAACTACCCTAACTCTAATGCGTACCCTAACCCTAACCCCTACCCTAACCCTAACACGTACCCTAATCGTAACCCGTACCCTAAACCGAGCCCTAACCCTAACACTAACCCTAACCCATACCCTACGCCGTATCCGAAACCCCCCGAACCCGTACCCTAAGCCGTACCCTAAGCCTAACCCTAAGCCTAAACCTAACCCTAGGCTACCCTTGACTGCTTCTGCCTCCAATAGATTTCCTAAGCACTAGTGTTTTAAGGAAGAGCTTAAAAAGAGAATCCTAATGTCATTTCTTTATAATGGGTGTGTTCCTTATCTTATCCTAGTGCCTAAACTCTTCTCCATGGCTGGACCCCAAATAATATTCCTTTACATGCTAAGGTGTATCTAGAGAGTGGGATAGGTTTAATAACTACCCTAACTCTAACGCGTACCCTAACCCTAACCCCTACCCTAACCCTAACCCGTATCCTAATCCTAAACCGTACCCTAAACCGAGCCCTAACCCTAACACTAACCCTAACCCTAACCCTAACTCATACCCTACTCCGTGCCCGAACCCCTCCCCGAACCCATACCATAAGCCGTACCCTAACCCTAACCCTAAGCCTAAGCCTAACCCTAGGCTACCCTTGACTGCTTCGGCCTCCAATAGATTTCCTAAGCACTAGTGTTTTAAGGAACAGCTTAAAAAGAGAATCCTAATGTGATTTCTTTATAATGGGTGTGTTCTTTATCTTATCCTAGTGTCTAAACTCTTCTCCATGGCTGGACCCCCAAATAATATTCCTTTACGTGCTAAGGGGTATCTAGACAGTGGGATAGGTTTAATAACTACCCTAAGCCTAAGGCGTACCCTAACCCTAACCCGTACCCTAAACCGAGCCCTATCCCTAACACTAAACCTAATCCTAACCCTAACCCATACCCTACGCCGTACCCGAACCCCTCCCCGAACCCGTACCCTAAGCAGTACCCTAAGCCTAACCCTAAGCCTAACCCTAACCCTAGGCTACCCTTGACTGCTTTTGCCTGCAATAGGTTTCCTAAGCACTAGTGTTTTAAGGAACAGCTTACAAAGAGAATTTTAATGTGATTTCTTTATAATGGGTGTTTTCCTTATCTTATCCTAGTATCTAAACTCTTCTCCATGGCTGGACGCCCAAATAATATTCCTTTACGTGCTAAGGGGTATCTAGAGAGTGGGATAGGTTTAATCACTACCCTAACCCTAACACGTACATTAACCCTAACCACTATCCTAACCATAACACGTACCCTAATCCTAACCGGTTCCGTAAACCGAGCCCTAACCCTAACACTAACCCTAACCCTCACCCTAACCCATACCCTACGCCGTACCCGAAGCCCTCCCCGAACCCGTACCCTTAGCCGTACGTTAACCCTAACCCTAAGCCTAACCCTAACCCTAGGCAACCCTTGACTGCTTCTGCCTCCAACAGATTTCCTAAGCACTAGTGTTTTAAGGAACAGCTTAAAAAGAGAATCCTAATGTGATTTCTTTATAATGGGTGTGTTCCTTATCTTATCCTAGTGTCTAAACTCTTCTCCATGGCTGTACCTCCAAATAATATTCCATTACGTGCTAAGGGGTATCTAGAGTGTGGGATAGGTTTAATAACTACCCTAACGCTAACGCGTACCCTAACCCTAACCCCTACCCTAACCCTAACACGTACCCTAATCCTAACCAATACCCTAAACCGAGCCCTAACCCTAAAACTAACCCTAACACTAACCCTAACCCATATCCTACGACGTACCCGTAGCCCTCCCCGAACCCGTACCCTAAGCCCTACCCTAACCCTAACCCTAAGCCTAAACCTAACCCTAGGCTACCCTTGACTGCTTCTGCCTCCAATAGATTTCCTAAGCACTAGTGTTTTAAGGAAGAGCTTAAAAAGAGAATCCTAATGTGATTTCTTTATAATGGGTGTGTTCCTTATCTTATCCTAGTGTCTAAACTCTTCTCCAGGGCTGGAACCCCAAATAATATTCCTTTACGTGCTAAGGGGTATCTAGAGAGTGGGATAGGTTTAATCACTACCCTAACCCTAACACGTACACTAACCCTAACCACTACCCTAACCCTAACACGTACCCTAATCCTAAACCGTAACCTAAACTGAGCCCTAACCCTAACACTAACACTAACACTAACCCTAACCCATACCCTACGCCGTACCCGAATCCCTCCCCGATCCCGTACCCTAAGCCGTACCCTAACCCTAACCATAAGCCTAACCCTAACCCTAGGCTACCCTTGACTGCTTCTGCCTCCAATAGATTTCCTAAGCACTAGTGTTTTAAGGAACAGCTTAAAAAGAGAATCCTAATGTGATTTCTTTATAATGGGTGTGTTCCTTATCTTATCCTAGTGTCTAAACTCTTCTCCATGGCTGGACCCCCAAATAATATTCTTTATGTGCTAAGGGGTATCTAGAGAGTGGGATAGGTTTAATAACTACCCTAACCCTAAGGCGTACCCTAACCCTAACCAGTATCCTAAACCGAGCCCTATCCCTAACACTAACCCTAATCCTAACCCTAACCCATACCCTACGCCGTACCCGAACCCCTCACCGAACCCGTACCCTAAGCAGTACCCTAAGCCTAACCCTAAGCCTAAACCTAACCCTAGGCTACCCTTGACTGCTTCTGCCTGCAATAGGTTTCCTAAGCACTAGTGTTTTAAGGAACAGCTTAAAAAGAGAATTCTAATGTGATTTCGTTATAATGGGTGTTTTCCTTATCTTATCCTAGTATCTAAACGCTTCTCCATGGCTGGACCCCCAAATAATATTCCTTTACGTGCTAAGAGGTATCTAGAGAGTGGGATAGGTTTAATCACTACCCTAACCCTAACACGTACATTAAACCTAACCACTATCCTAACCCTAACACGTACCCTAATCCTAACCCGTACCCTAAACCGAGCCCTATCCCTAACACAAACCCTAACCCATACCCTACGCCATACCCGAAGCCCTCCCCGAACCCATACCCTAAGCCGTACGCTAAACCTAACCCTAAGCCTAACCCTAGCACTAGGCTACCCTTGACTGCTTCTGCCTCCAATAGATTTCCTAAGCACTAGTGTTTTAAGGAACACCTTAAAAAGAGAATCCTAATGTGATTTCTTTATAATGTATGTGTTCCTTATCTTATCCTAGTGTCTAAACTCTTCTCCATGGCTGGACCCCCAAATAATATTCCTTTACGTGCTACGGGGTATCTAGAGAGTGGGATAGGTTTAATAACTACCCTAACCCTAACGCGTACCCTAACCCTAACCCCTACCCTAACCCTAACACGTACCCTGATCCTAACCAACACCCTAAACCGAGGCCTAACCCTAACACTAACCCAAACCCTAACCCTAACCCATACCCTACGCCGTACCCGAAGCCCTCCCCAAACCCGTACCCTAAGCAGTACCCTAAGCCTAACCCTAAGCATAACACTTACCGTAGGCTACCCTTGAGTGCTTCTGCCTCCAATAGATTTCCTAAGCACTAGTGTTTTAAGCAACAGTTTAAAAAGAGAATCCTAATGTGATTTCTTCATAATGGGTGTGTTCCTTATCGTATCCTAGTGTCTAAACTCTTCTCCATGGCTGGACCCCCAAATAATATTCCTTTACGTGCTAATGTGTATCTAGAGAGTATGATAGGTTCAATAACTACACTAACCCTAACACGTACCCTAACCCTAACCCCTACCCTAACCCTAACGCGTACCCTAACCCTAACCCCTACCCTAACCCTAACATGTACCCAAATCCTAACCCATACCCTAAATCGAGCCCTAACCCTAACACTAACCCTAATCCTAACCTTAACCCATACCCTACGCCGTACCCGAAGCCCTCCCCGAACCCGTACCCTAAGCCCTACCCTAAGGCTAACCCTAACCTAACCCTAACCCTAGGCTACCCTTGACTGCTTCTGCCTCCAATAGATTTCCGAAGCACTAGTGTTTTAAGGAACAGCTTAAAAAGAGAATCCTAATGTGATTTCTTTATAATGGGTGTGTTCCTTATCTTATCCTAGTGTCTAAACTCTTCACCATGGCTGGACCCCCAAGTAATATTCCTTTACGTGCTAAGGGGTATCTACAGAGTGGGATAGGTTTAATCACTACCCTAACCCTAACACGTACATTAACCCTAACCACTATCCTAACCGTAACACGTACCCTAATCCTAACCCGTACCCTAAACCGAGCCCTAACCCTAACACTAACCCTAACCCTAACCCTAACCCATACCCTACGCCGTACCCGAAGCCCTCCCCGAACCCGTACCCTAAGCCGTACGCTAACCCTAACCCTAAGCCTAAACCTAACCCTAGGCTACCCTTGACTGCTTCTGCCTCCAATAGATTTCCTAAGCACTAGTGTTTTAAGGAACAACTTAAAAAGAGAATCCTAATGTGATTTCTTTATAATGGGTGTGTTCCTTATCTTATCTTAGTGTCTAAACTCTTCTCCATGGCTGGACCTCCAAATAATATTCCTTTACGTGCTAAGGGGTATCTAGAGAGTGGGGTAGGTTTAATAACTATCCTAACGCTAACGCGTACCCTAACCCTAACCCCTACCCTAACCCTAACACGTACCCTAATCCTAACCAATACCCTAAACCGAGCCCTAAACCTAAAACTAACCCTAACCCTAACCCTAACCCATACCCTGCGCCGTACCCGAAGACCTCCCCGAACTCGTACCCTAAGCCCTACCCTAAGCCTAACCCTAAGCCTAAACCTAACCCTAGGCTACCCTTGACTGCTTCTGCCTCCAATAGATTTCCTAAGCATTAGTGTTTTAAGGGAGAGCTTAAAAAGAGAATCCTAATGTGATTTCTTTATAATGGGTGTTTTCCTTATCTTATCCTAGTGTCTAAACTCTTCTCCAGGGCTGGACCCCCAAATAATATTCGTTTACGTGCTAAGGGGTATCTAGAGAGTGGGATAGGTTTAATCACTACCCTAACCCTAACACGTACACTAACCCTAACCACTACCCTAACCCTAACACGTACCCTAATCCTAACCCGTAACCTAAACCGAGCCCTAACCCTAACACTAACACTAACACTAACCCTAACCCATACCCTACGCCGTACCCGAAGCCCTCCCCGATCCCGTACCCTAAGCCATACCCTAACCCTAACCCTAAGCCTAACCCTAACCCTAGGCTACCCTTGACTGCTTCTGCCTCCAATAGATTTCCTAAGCACTAGTGTTTTAAGGAAGAGCTTAAAAAGAGAATCCTAATGTGATTTCTTTATAATGGGTGTGTTCCTTATCTTATCCTAGTGTCTAAACTCTTCACCATGGCTGGACCCCCAAGTAATATTCCTTTACGTGGTAAGGGGTATCTACAGAGTGGGATAGGTTTAATCACTACCCTAACCCTAACACGTACATTAACCCTAACCACTATCCTAACCGTAACACGTACCCTAATCCTAACCCGTACCCTAAACCGAGCCCTAACCCTAACACTAACCCTAACCCTAACCCTAACCCATACCCTACGCCGTACCCGAAGCCCTCCCCGAACCCGTACCCTAAGCCGTACGCTAACCCTAACCCTAAGCCTAAACCTAACCCTAGGCTACCCTTGACTGCTTCTGCCTCCAATAGATTTCCTAAGCACTAGTGTTTTAAGGAACAACTTAAAAAGAGAATCCTAATGTGATTTCTTTATAATGGGTGTGTTCCTTATCTTATCTTAGTGTCTAAACTCTTCTCCATGGCTGGACCTCCAAATAATATTCCTTTACGTGCTAAGGGGTATCTAGAGAGTGGGGTAGGTTTAATAACTACCCTAACGCTAACGCGTACCCTAACCCTAACCCCTACCCTAACCCTAACACGTACCCTAATCCTAACCAATACCCTAAACCGAGCCCTAAACCTAAAACTAACCCTAACCCTAACCCTAACCCATACCCTGCGCAGTACCCGAAGACCTCCCCGAACTCGTACCCTAAGCCCTACCCTAAGCCTAACCCTAAGCCTAAACCTAACCCTAGGCTACCCTTGACTTCTTCTGCCTCCAATAGATTTCCTAAGCATTAGTGTTTTGAGGGAGAGCTTAAAAAGAGAATCCTAATGTGATTTCTTTATAATGGGTGTTTTCCTTATTTTATCGTGTCTAAACTCTTCTCCAGGGCTGGACCCCCAAATAATATTCGTTTACGTGCTAAGGGGTATCTAGAGAGTGGGATAGGTTTAATCACTACCCTAACCCTAACACGTACACTAACACTAACCACTACCCTAACCCTAACACGTACCCTAATCCTAACCCGTAACCTAAACCGAGCCCTAACCCTAACACTAACACTAACACTAACCCTAACCCATACCCTACGCCGTACCCGAAGCCCTCCCCGATCCCGTACCCTATGCCATACCCTAACCCTAACCCTAAGCCTAACCCTAACCCTAGGCTACCCTTGACTGCTTCTGCCTCCAATAGATTTCCTAAGCACTAGTGTTTTAAGGAAGAGCTTAAAAAGAGAATCCTAATGTGATTTCTTTATAATGGGTGTGTTCCTTATGTTATCCTAGTGTCTAAACTCATCTCCATGGCTGGACCCCCAAATAATATTCTTTATGTGCTAAGGGGTATCTAGAGAGTGGGATAGGTTTAATAACTACCCTAACCCTAACACGTACCCTAACCCTAACCCCTACCCTAACCATAACACGTATCCTAATCCTAACCAATACCCTAAACCGACCCCTAACCCTAAAACTAACCCTAACCCTAACCCTAACCCATACCCTACGCCGTACCCGAAGCCCTCCCCGAATCCGTACCCTAAGCCCTACCCTAAGCCTAACCCTAAGCCTAACCCTAACCCTAGGCTACCCTTGACTGCTTCTGCCTCCTATAGATTTCCTAAGCACTAGTGTTTTAAGGAACAGCTTAAAAAGAGAATCCTAATGTGATTTCTTTATAATGCGTGTGTTCCTTATCTTATCTTAGTGTCTAAACTCTTCTCCATGGCTGGACCCCCAAATAATATTCCTTTACGTGCTAAGGGGTATCTAGGGAGTGGGATAGGTTTAATAACTACCCTAACCCTAACGCGTACCCTAACCCTAACCTCTACCCTAACCCTAACACGTACCCTAATCCTAACCCGTACCCTAAACTGAGCCCTATCCCTAACACTAACCCTAACCCTAACCCTAACCCATACCCTACGCCGTACCCGAAGCCCTCCCCGAACCCGTACCCTAAGCCGTACGCTAACCCTAACACTAAGCCTAACCCTAACCCTAGGCTACCCTTGACAGCTTCTGCCTCCAATAGATTTTCTAAGCACTAGTGTTTTAAGGAACAGCTTAAAAAGAGAATCCTACTGTGATTTCTTTGTAATGGGTGTGTTCCTTATTTTATCCTAGTGTCTAAACTCTTCTCCTTGGCTGGACCTCCAAATAATATTCCTTTACGTGCTAAGGGGTATCTAGAGAGTGGGATAGGTTTAATAACTACCCTAACGCTAACGTGTACCCTAACCCTAACCCCTACCCTAACCCTAACACGTACCCTAATCCTAACCAATACCTTAAACCGAGCCCTAACCCTAAAACTAACCCTAACCCTAACCCTAACCCATACCGTACGCCGTACCCGAAGCCCTGCCCGAACCCGTACCCTAAGCCGTACCCTAATCCTAACCCTAAGCCTAAACCTAACCCTAGGCTACCCTTGACTGCTTTTGCCTCCAATAGATTTCCTAAGCACTAGTGTTTTAAGGAAGAGCTTAAAAATGGAATCCTAATGTGATTTCTTTATAATGGGTGTGTTCCTTATCTTATCCTAGTGTCTAAACTCTTCTCCATGGCTGGACCCCAAATAATATTCCTTTACGTGATAAGGTGTATCTAGAGAGTGGGATAGGTATAATAACTACCCTAACTCTAACGCGTACACTAACCCTAACCCCTAACCTAACCCTAACACCTACCCTAATCCTAACCCGTACCCTAAACCGAGCCCTATCCCTAACACTAACCCTAATCCTAACCCTGACCCATACCCTACGCCGTACCCGAACCCCTCCCCGAACCCGTACCCTAAGCCGTACCCTAAGCCTAACCCTAAGCCTAACACTAACCCTAGGCTACCCTTGACTGCTTCTGCCTCCAATAGGTTTCCTAAGCACTAGTGTTTTAAGGAACAGCTTAAAAAGAGAGTCCTAATGTGATTTCTTTATAATGGGTGTGTTCCTTATCTTATCCTAGTATCTAAACACTTCTCCATGGCTGCACCCCCAAATAATATTCCTTTACGTGCTAAGGGGTATCTAGAGAGTGGGATAGGTTTAATCACTACTGAAACCCTAACACGTACATTATCCCTAACCACTATCCTAACCCTAACACGTACCCTAATCCTAACCCGTACCCTAAACCGAGCCCTAACCCTAACACTAACCCTAACCCTAACCCTAACCCATACCCTACGCCGTACCCGAAGCCCTCCCCGGACCCGTACCCTAAGCCGTACGCTAACCCTAACACTAAGCCTAACCCTAACCCTAGGCTACCCTTGACAGCTTCTGCCTCCAATAGATTTCCTAAGCACTAGTGTTTTAAGGAACAGCTTAAAAAGAGAATCCTACTGTGATTTCTTTGTAATGGGTGTGTTCCTTATTTTATCCTAGTGTCTAAACTCTTCTCCTTGGCTGGACCTCCAAATAATATTCCTTTACGTGCTAAGGGGTATCTAGAGTGTGGGATAGGTTTAATAACTACGCTAACGCTAACGCGTACCTTAACCCTAACCCCTACCCTAACCCTAACACGTACCCCAATCCTAACCAATACCCTAAACCGAGCCATAACCCTAACACTAACCCTAACCCTAACCCTAACACATAACCTACGCCGTACCCGAAGCCCTCCCCGAACCCGTACCCTAAGTAGTACCCTAAGCCTAACCCTAAGCCTAAATCTAACCCTAGGCTACTCTTGACTGCTTCTGCCCCCAAGAGATTTCCTAAGCACTAGTGTTTTAAGCAACAGCTTAAAAAGAGAATCCTAATGTGATTTCTTTATAATGCGTGTGTTCCTTATATTATCCTAGTGTCTAAACTCTTCTCCATGTGTTGACCCCTAAATAATATTCCTTTACGTGCTAATGTGTATCTAGAGAGTATGATAGGTTTAATAACTACCCTAACCCTAACACGTACCCTAACCCTAACCCCTACCCTAACACTAACGCGTACCCAACCCTAACCCCTACCCTAACCCTAACACGTACCCTAACCCTAACCCCTACCCTAACCCTAACACGTACCCTAATCCTAACCCGTACCCTAATCTGAGCCCTAACCCTAACACTAAACCAAACCCTAACCCTAACACATACCCTATGCCGTACCCGAAGCCCTCCCCGAACCCGTACCCTAAGCCGTACCCTAAGCCTAACCCTAAGCCTAACCCTAACCCTAGGCTACCCTTGACTGCTTCTGCCTCCAATAGATTTCCTAAGCACTAGTGTTTTCAGGAACAGCTTAAAAAGAGAATCCTAAAGTGATTTCTTTATAATGGGTGTGTTCCTTATCTTATCCTAGGGTCTAAACTCTTCTCCATGGCTGGACCCCCAAATAATATTCTTTATGTGCTAAGGGGGATCTAGAGAGTGGGATAGGTTTAATAACTACCCTAACCCTAACATGTACCCTAACCCTAACCCCTACCCTAAACCTAACACGTACCCTAATCCTAAACCGTACCCTAAACCGAGCCCTAACCCTAACACTAACCCTAACCCTAACCCTAACCCATACCCTACGCCGTGCCCGAACCCCTACCCGAACCCATACCCTAAGCCGTACCCTAACCCTAACCCTAACCCTAGGCTACCCTTGACTGCTTCTGCCTCCAATAGATTTCCTAAGGACTAGTGTTTTAAGCAACAGCTTAAAAAGAGAATCCTAATGTGATTTCTTTATAATGGGTGTGTTCCTTATCTTATCCTAGTGTCTAAACTCTTCTCCATGGCTGAACACCCAAATAATATTCCTTTACGTGCTAATGTGTATCTAGGGAGTATGATAGGTTTAATAACTACCCTAACCCTAACACGTACCCTAACCCTAACCCCTACCGTAACACTAACGCGTACCCTAACCCTAACCCCTACCCTAACCCTAACACGTAACCTAATCCTAACCCGTACCCTAAACTGAGCCCTAACCCTAACACTAAACCAAACCCTAACCCTAACCCATACCCTACGCCGTACCCGAAGCCCTCCCCGAACCCGTACCCTAAGCCGTACCCTAAACCTAACCCTAAGCCTAACCCTAACCCTAGGCTACCCTTGACTGCTTCTGCCTCCAATAGATTTCCTAAGGACTAGTGTTTTAAGCAACAGCTTAAAAAGAGAATCCTAATGTGATTTCTTTATAATGGGTGTGTTCCTTATCTTATCCTAGTGTCTAAACTCTTCTCCATGGCTGAACACCCAAATAATATTCCTTTACGTGCTAATGTGTATCTAGGGAGTATGATAGGTTTAATAACTACCCTAACCCTAACACGTACCCTAACCCTAACCCCTACCGTAACACTAACGCGTACCCTAACCCTAACCCCTACCCTAACCCTAACACGTAACCTAATCCTAACCCGTACCCTAAACTGAGCCCTAACCCTAACACTAAACCAAACCCTAACCCTAACCCATACCCTACGCCGTACCCGAAGCCCTCCCCGAACCCGTACCCTAAGCCGTACCCTAAACCTAACCCTAAGCCTAACCCTAACCCTAGGCTACCCTTGACTGCTTCTGCCTCCAATAGATTTCCTAAGCACTAGTGTTTTAAGGAACAGCTTAAAAAGAGAATCCTAATGTGATTTCTTTATAATGGGTGTGTTCCTTATCTTATCCTAGTGTCTAAACTCTTCTCCATGGCTGAAACCCCAAATAATATACCTTTACATGCTATGGGGTATCTAGAGAGTGGGATAGGTTTAATAACTACCCTAACCCTAACACGTATCCTAATCCTAACCCCTACCCTAACCCTAACACGTACCATAATCCTAAACCGTACCCTAAACCGAACCCTAACCCTAACACTAACCCTAACCCATACCCTACGCCGTACCCGAAGCCCTCCCCGAACCCGTACCCTAAGCCTTACCCTAAGCCTAACCCTAAGCCTAACCCTAACCCTAGGCTACCCTTCACTGCTTCTGTCTCCAATAGATTTCCTAAGCACTAGTGTTTTAAGGAACAGCTTAAAAAGAGAATCCTAATGTGATTTCTTTATAATGGGTGTGTTCCTTATCTTATCCTAGTGTCTAAACTCTTCTCCATGGCTAGACCCCCAAATAATATTCCTTTACGTGCTAATGGGTATCTAGACAGTGGGATAGGTTTAATAACTACCCTAACTCTAATGCGTACCCTAACCCTAACCCCTAACCTAACGCTAACACGTACCCTAAACCGAGCCCTAACCCTAAAACTAACACTAACCCTAACCCATACCCTACGCCATACCCGAAGCCCTCCCGGAACTTGTACCCTAAGCCGTACCCTAACCCTAAACCTCAGCCTAACACTAACCCTAGGCTACCCTTGACTGCTTCTGCCTCCAATAGATTACCTAAGCACTAGTCTTTTAAGGAACAGCTTAAAAAGAGAATTCTAATGTGATTTCTTTATAATGGGTGTGTTCCTTATCTTATCCTAGTGTCTAAACTCTTCTCCATGGCTGGACCTCCAAATAATATTCCTTTATGTGCTAAGGGGTATCTAGAGAGTGGGATAGGTTTAATAACTACCCTAACCCTAACGCGTACCCTAACCCTAACCCCTACCCTAACCCTAACACGTACCCTAATCCTAACCAATACCCTAAACCGAGCCCTAACCCTAACACTAACCCTAACGCTAACCCTAACCCATACCCTACGCCGTACCCGAAGCCCTCCCCGAACCCGTACCCTAAGCAGTACCCTAAGCCTAACCCTAAGCCTAACACTAACCCGAGGATTCCCTTGACTGCTTCAGCCTCCAATAGATTTCCTAAGGACTAGTGTTTTAAGCAACAGCTTAAAAAGAGAATCCTAATGTGATTTCTTTATAATGGGTGTGTTCCTTATCTTATCCTAGTGTCTAAACTCTTCTCCATGGCTGGACACCCAAATAATATTCCTTTACGTGCTAATGTGTATCTAGGGAGTATGATAGGTTTAATAACTACCCTAACCCTAACACGTACCCTAACCCTAACCCCTACCCTAACCCTAACACGTAACATAATCCTAAACTGTACCCTAAACCGAGCCCTAACCCTAACACTAACCCTAAACCTAACCCTAACCCATACCCTACGCCGTGCCCGAACCCCTACCCGAACCCATACCCTAAGCCGTACCCTAACGCTAACCCTAACCCTAGGCTACCCTTGACTGCTTCTGCCTCCAATAGATTTCCTAAGCACTAGTGTTTTAAGGAACAGCTTAAAAAGAGAATCCTAATGTGATTTCTTTATAATGGGTGTGTTCCTTATCTTATCCTAGTGTCTAAACTCTTCTCCATGGCTGGACCCCCAAATAATATTCCTTTACATGCTAAGGGGTATCTAGAGAGTGGGATAGGTTTAATAACTACCCTAACCCTAACACGTACCCTAATCCTAACCCCTACCCTAACCCTAACACGTACCCTAATCCTAAACCGTACCCTAAACCGAACCCTAACCCTAACACTAACCCTAACCCTAACCCTAACCCATACGCAACGCCGTACCCGAAGCCCTCCCTGAACCCGTACCCTAAGCCTTACCCTAAGCCTAACCCTAAGCCTAACCGTAACCCTAGGCTACCCTTCACTTCTTCTGTCTCCAATAGATTTCCTAAGCACTAGTGTTTTAAGGAACAGCTTAAAAAGAGAATCCTAATGTGATTTCTTTATAATGGGTGTGTTCCTTATCTTATCCTAGTGTCTAAACTCTTTTCCATGGCTGGACCCCCAAATAATATTCCTTTACATGCTAAGGGGTATCTAGAGAGTGGGATAGGTTTAATAACTACCTTAACCCTAACGCGTACCCTAACCCTAACCCCTACCCTAACCCTAACACGTACCCTAATCCTAAACAATACCCTACACCGAGCCCTAACCCTAACACTAACCCTAACCCTAACCCTAACCCATACCCTATGCCATACCCGAAGCCCTCCCCGAATCCGTACCCTAAGCCGTACCCTAAGCCTAACCCTAAGCCTAACCCTAACCCTAGGCTACCCTTGACTGCTTCTGCCTCCAATAGATTTCCTAAGCACTAGTGATTTAAGGAACAGCTTAAAAAGAGAATCCTAATGTGATTTCTTTATAATGTGTGTGTTCCTTATCTTATCCTAGTGTCTAAACTCTTCTCCATGGCTGGACCCCCAAATAATATTCCTTTACGTGCTAAGGGGTATCTAGAGAGTAGGATAGGTTTAATAACTACCCTAACCCTAATGAGTACCCTAACCCTAACCACTACCCTAACAGTAACACCTACCCTAATCCTAACCCATACACTAAACCGAGCCCTTACACTAACACTAACCCTAAACATAACCCTAACCCATACCCTACGCCGTACCCGAACACCTCCCTGAACCCGTACCCTAAGCCGTACCCTAAGCCAAACCCAAGCTTAACCCTAACCCTAGGCTACCGTTGACTGCTTCTGCCTCCAATAGATTTCCTAAGCACTAGTGTTTTAAGGAACAGCTTAAGAAGAGAATCCTAATGTGATTTCTTTATAATAGGTATCTTCCTTATCTTATCCTAGTGTCTAAACTCTTCTCCATGGCTGGACCCCCAAATAATATTCCTTTACGTGTTAAGGGGTATCTAGAGAGTGGGATAGGTTTAAAAACTACCCTAACCCTAACGCGTACCCTAACCCTAACCACTACCGTAACCCTAACACGTACCCTAATCCTAACCCGTACCCTAAACCGAGCCCTAACCCTAAAACTAACCCAAACATTAACCCTAACCCATACCCTCCGCCGTACACGAACCCCTCCCCGAACCCGGACCCTAAGCCGTACCCTAAGCCTAACCCTAAGCCTAACCCTAACCCTAGGCTACCCTTGACTGCTTCTGCCTCCAATAGATTTCCTAAGCACTATTGTTTTAAGGAACAGTTTAAAAAGAGAATCCTAATGTGATTTCTTTATAATGTGTGTGTTCCTTATCTTATCCTAGTGTCTAAACTCTTCTCCATGGCTGGACCCCCTAATAATATTCCTTTACGTGCTAAGGGGTATCTAGAGAGTGGGATAGGTTTAATAACTACCCTAACCCTAACGCGTACCCTAACCCTAACCCCTACCCTAACCATAACACGTACCCTAATCCTAAACAGTACACTAAACCGAGCCCTTACACTAACACTAACCCTAACCATAACCCTAACCCATACCCTACGCCGTACCCGAACACCTCCCTGAACCCGTACCCTAAGCCTTACCCTAAGCCTAACCCTAAGCCTAACCCTAACCCTAGGCTACCCTTCACTGCTTCTGTCTCCAATAGATTTCCTAAGCACTAGTGTTTTAAGGAACAGCTTAAGAAGGGAATCCTAATGTGATTTCTTTATAATGGGTGTGTTCCTTATCTTATCCTAGTGTCTAAACTCTTCTCCATGGCTGGACCCCCAAATAATATTCCTTTACGTCCTAAGGGGTATCTAGAGAGTGGGATAGGTTTAATAACTACCCTAACTCTAATGCGTACCCTAACCCTAACCCCTACCCTAACGCTAACACGTACCCTAAACCGAGCCCTAACCCTAACACTAACACTAACCCTAACCCTAAACCATACCCTACGCCGTACCCGAAGCCCCCCCCGAATCCGTACCCTAAGGCGTACCCTAACCCTAACCCTCAGCCTAACACTAACCCTAGGCTACCCTTGACTGCTTCTGCATCCAATAGATTTCCTAAGCACTAGTCTTTTAAGGAACAGCTTAAAAAGAGAATCCTAATGTGATTTCTTTATAATGTGTGTGTTCCTTATATTATCTTAGTGTCTAAACTCTTCTCTATTGCTGGACCCCCAAATAATATTCCTTTACGTGCTAAGGGGTATCTAGAGAGTGGGATAGGTTTAATAACTACCCTAACCCTAACGCGTACCCTAACCCTAACCCCTACCCTAACCCTAACACGTACCCTAATCCTAAACAATACCCTACACCGAGCCCTAACCCTAACACTAACCCTAACCCTAACCCTAACCCATACCCTATGCCATACCCGAAGCCCTCCCCGAATCCGTACCCTAAGCCGTACCCTAAGCCTAACCCTAAGCCTAACCCTAACCCTAGGCTACCCTTGACTGCTTCTGCCTCCAATAGATTTCCTAAGCACTAGTGATTTAAGGAACAGCTTAAAAAGAGAATCCTAATGTGATTTCTTTATAATGTGTGTGTTCCTTATCTTATCCTAGTGTCTAAACTCTTCTCCATGGCTGGACCCCCAAATAATATTCCTTTACGTGCTAAGGGGTATCTAGAGAGTAGGATAGGTTTTATAACTACCCTAACCCTAATGAGTACCCTAACCCTAACCACTACCCTAACAGTAACACCTACCCTAATCCTAACCCATACACTAAACCGAGCCCTTACACTAACACTAACCCTAAACATAACCCTAACCCATACCCTACGCCGTACCCGAACACCTCCCTGAACCCGTACCCTAAGCCGTACCCTAAGCCAAACCCAAGCTTAACCCTAACCCTAGGCTACCGTTGACTGCTTCTGCCTCCAATAGATTTCCTAAGCACTAGTGTTTTAAGGAACAGCTTAAGAAGAGAATCCTAATGTGATTTCTTTATAATAGGTATCTTCCTTATCTTATCCTAGTGTCTAAACTCTTCTCCATGGCTGGACCCCCAAATAATATTCCTTTACGTGTTAAGGGGTATCTAGAGAGTGGGATAGGTTTAAAAACTACCCTAACCCTAACGCGTACCCTAACCCTAACCACTACCGTAACCCTAACACGTACCCTAATCCTAACCCGTACCCTAAACCGAGCCCTAACCCTAAAACTAACCCAAACATTAACCCTAACCCATACCCTCCGCCGTACACGAACCCCTCCCCGAACCCGGACCCTAAGCCGTACCCTAAGCCTAACCCTAAGCCTAACCCTAACCCTAGGCTACCCTTGACTGCTTCTGCCTCCAATAGATTTCCTAAGCACTATTGTTTTAAGGAGCAGTTTAAAAAGAGAATCCTAATGTGATTTCTTTATAATGTGTGTGTTCCTTATCTTATCCTAGTGTCTAAACTCTTCTCCATGGCTGGACCCCCTAATAATATTCCTTTACGTGCTAAGGGGTATCTAGAGAGTGGGATAGGTTTAATAACTACCCTAACCCTAACGCGTACCCTAACCCTAACCCCTACCCTAACCATAACACGTACCCTAATCCTAAACAGTACACTAAACCGAGCCCTTACACTAACACTAACCCTAACCATAACCCTAACCCATACCCTACGCCGTACCCGAACACCTCCCTGAACCCGTACCCTAAGCCTTACCCTAAGCCTAACCCTAAGCCTAACCCTAACCCTAGGCTACCCTTCACTGCTTCTGTCTCCAATAGATTTCCTAAGCACTAGTGTTTTAAGGAACAGCTTAAGAAGGGAATCCTAATGTGATTTCTTTATAATGGGTGTGTTCCTTATCTTATCCTAGTGTCTAAACTCTTCTCCATGGCTGGACCCCCAAATAATATTCCTTTACGTCCTAAGGGGTATCTAGAGAGTGGGATAGGTTTAATAACTACCCTAACTCTAATGCGTACCCTAACCCTAACCCCTACCCTAACGCTAACACGTACCCTAAACCGAGCCCTAACCCTAACACTAACACTAACCCTAACCCTAACCCATACCCTACGCCGTACCCGAAGCCCCCCCCGAATCCGTACCCTAAGGCGTACCCTAACCCTAACCCTCAGCCTAACACTAACCCTAGGCTACCCTTGACTGCTTCTGCATCCAATAGATTTCCTAAGCACTAGTCTTTTAAGGAACAGCTTAAAAAGAGAATCCTAATGTGATTTCTTTATAATGTGTGTGTTCCTTATATTATCTTAGTGTCTAAACTCTTCTCTATTGCTGGACCCCCAAATAATATTCCTTTACGTGCTAAGGGGTATCTAGAGAGTGGGATAGGTTTAATAACTATCCTAACCCTAACAAGTACCCTAACCCTAACCCCTACCCTAACCCTAACACGTACCCTAATCCTAACCCGTACCCTAAACCGAGCCCTAAGCCTAACACTAACCCTAACCCTAACCCTAACCCATGCCCTACGCCGTACCCGAAGCCCTCCCTGAACCCGTACCCTAAGCCGTACCCTAAGCCTAACCCTAAGCCTAACCCTAACCCTAGGCTACCCTTGACTGCTTCTGCCTCCAATAGATTTCCTAAGCACTAGTGTTTTAAGGAACAGCTTAAAAAGTGAATCCTAATGTGATTTCTTTATAATGGGTGTGTTCCTTATCTTATCCTAGTGTCTAAACTCTTCTCCATGGCTGGACCCCCAAATAATATTCCTTTATGTGCTAAGGGGTATCGAGAGAGTGGGATAGGTTTAATCACTACCCTAACCCTAACGCCTACCCTAACGCTAACCCCTACCCTAACCCTAACATGTACCCTAATCCTAACCCGTACCCTATACCGAGCCCTAACCCTAACACTAACCCTAACCCTAACCCTAACCCATACCCTACGCCGTACCCGAAGCCCTCCCCGAACCCGTACCCTAAGCCGTACCCTAAGCCTAACCCTAAGCCTAACCCTAACCCTAGGCTACCCTTGACTGCTTCTGCCTCCAATAGATTTCCTAAGCACTAGTGTTTTAAGGAACAGCTTAAAAAGAGAATCCTAATGTGATTTCTTTATAATGTGTGTGTTCCTTATATTATCTTAGTGTCTAAACTCTTCTCCATGGCTGGACCCCCAAATAATATTCCTTTACGTGCTAAGGGGTATCTAGAGAGTGGGATAGGTTTAATAACTACCCTAACCATAACGCGAACCCTAACCCTAACCCCTACCCTAACCCTAACACGTACCCTAATCCTTACCCGTACACTAAACCGAGCCCTAACCCTAACACTAACCCTAACCCTAACCCTAACCCATACCCTACGCCGTACCCGAAGCCCTCCGCGAAAACGTACCCTAAGCCGTACCCTAAGCCTAACCCTAAGCCTAACCCCAAACCTAGGCTACCCTTGACTGCTTCTGCCTCCAATAGATTTCCTAAGCACTAGTGTTTTAAGGAACAGCTTAAAACGAGAATCCTAATGTGATTTCTTTATAATGGGTGTGTTCCTTATCTTATCCTAGTGTCTAAACTCTTCTCCATGCCTGGACCCCCAAATAATATTCCTTTACGTGCTAAGGGGTATCTAGAGAGTGGGATAGGTTTAATAACTACCCTAAACCTAATGTGTACCCTAACCCTAACCCCTACCCTAACCCTAACACGTAACCTAAACCTAACCCGTACCCTAAACGGAGCCCTAACCCTAACACTAACCCTAACACTAACACTAACCCATACCCTACGCCGTAAACGAACCCCTCCCCGAACCCGTACCCTAAGTCGTACCCTAAGCCTAACCCCAAGCCTAAACCTAACCCTAGGCTACCCTTGACTTCTTCTGCCTCCAATAGATTTCCTAAGCACTAGTGTTTTAAGGACCAGCATAAAAAGAGAATCCCAATGTGATTTCTTTATAATGGGTGTGTTCCTTATCTTATCCTAGTGTCTAAACTCTTCTCCATGGCTGGACCCCCAAATAATATTCCTTTACGTGCTAAGGGGTATCTAGAGAGTGGGATAGGTTTAATAACTACCCTAACTCTAATGCGTACCCTAACCCTAAACCCGACCCTAACGCTAACACGTACCCTAAACCGAGCCCTAACCATAACACTAACAATAAGCCTAACCCTAACCCATACCCTACGCTGTACCCGAAGCCTTCCCCGAACCCGTACCCTAAGCCGTACCCTAAGCCTAACCCTCAGCCTAACACTAACGCTAGGCTACCCTTGACTGCTTCTGCCTCCATTAGATTTCCTAAGCACTAGTGTTTTAAGGAACAGCTTAAGAAGAGAATCCTAATGTGATTTCTTTATAATAGGTGTGTTCCTTATCTTATCCTAGTGTCTAAACTCTTCTCCATGGCTGGACCCACAAATAATATTCCTTTTCGTGCTAAGGGGTATCTAGAGAGTGGGATAGGTTTAATAACTACCCTAACCCTAACGCGTACCCTAACCCTAACCCCTACCCTAACCCTAACACGTACCCTAATCCTAACCCGTACCCTAAACGGAGCCCTAACCCTAACACTAACCCTAACCCTAACCCTAACCCATACCCTACGCCGTACCCGAAGCCCTCCCCGAACCCGTACCCTAAGCCGTACCCTAAGCCTAACCCTAAGCCTAACCCTAACCCTAGGCTACCCTTGACTGCTTCTGCCTCCAATAGATTTCCTAAGCACTAGTGTTTTAAGGAACAGCTTAAAACGAGAATCCTAATGTGATTTCTTTATAATGTGTGTGTTCCTTATATTATCTTAGTGTCTAAATTCTTCTCCATGGCTGGACCCCCAAATAATATTCCTTTACGTGCTACGGGGTATCTAGAGAGTGGGATAGGTTTAATAACTACCCTAACCCTAACGCGTACCCTAACCTTCACCCCTACGCTAACCCTAACACGTACCCTAATCCTAAACCGTACCCTAAACCGAGCCCTAACCCTAACACTAACCGTAACCCTAACCCTAACCCATAACCTACGCCGTACCCGAAGCCCTCCCCGAACCCGTACCCTAAGCCGTACCCTAAGCCTAACCCGAAGCCTAACCCTAACCCTAGGCTACCCTTGACTGCTTCTGCCTCCAATAGATTTCCTAAGCACTAGTGTTTTAAGGAACAGCTTAAAAAGTGAATCCTAATGTGATTTCTTTATAATGGGTGTGTTCCTTATCTTATCCTAGTGTCTAAACTCTTCTCCATGGCTGGACCCCCAAATAATATTCCTTTATGTGCTAAGGGGTATCGAGAGAGTGGGATAGGTTTAATCACTACCCTAACCCTAACGCGTACCCTAACGCTAACCCCTACCCTAACCCTAACATGTACCCTAATCCTAACCCGTACCCTAAACCGAGCCCTAACCCTAACACTAACCCTAACCCTAACCCTAACCCATACCCTACGCCGTACCCGAAGCCCTCCCCGAACCCGTACCCTAAGCCTAACCCTAAGCCTAACCCTAACCCTAGGCTACCCTTGACTGCTTCTACCTCCAATAGATTTCCTAAGCACTAGTGTTTTAAGGAACAGCTTAAAAAGAGAATCCTAATGTGATTTCTTTATAATGTGTGTGTTCCTTATATTATCTTAGTGTCTAAACTCTTCTCCATGGCTGGACCCCCAAATAATATTCCTTTACGTGCTAAGGGGTATCTAGAGAGTGGGATAGGTTTAATAACTACCCTAACCATAACGCGAACCCTAACCCTAACCCCTACCCTAACCCTAACTCGTACCCTAATCCTTACCCGTACACTAAACCGAGCCCTAACCCTAACACTAACCCTAACCCTAACCCTAACCCATACCCTACGCCGTACCCGAAGCCCTCCCCGAACACGTACCCTAAGCCGTACCCTAAGCCTAACCCTAAGCCTAACCCCAACCCTAGGCTACCCTTGACTGCTTCTGCCTCCAATAGATTTCCTAAGCACTAGTGTTTTAAGGAACAGCTTAAAACGAGAATCCTAATGTGATTTCTTTATAATGGGTGTGTTCCTTACCTTATCCTAGTGTCTAAACTCTTCTCCATGCCTGGACCCCCAAATAATATTCCTTTACGTGCTAAGGGGTATCTAGAGAGTGGGATAGGTTTAATAACTACCCTAAACCTAATGTGTACCCTAACCCTAACCCCTACCCTAACCCTAACACGTAACCTAAACCTAACCCGTACCATAAACGGAGCCCTAACCCTAACACTAACCCTAACACTAACACTAACCCATACCCTACGCCGTAAACGAACCCCTCCCTGAACCCGTACCCTAAGCCGTACCCTAAGCCTAACCCCAAGCCTAAACCTAACCCTAGGCTACCCTTGACTTCTTCTGCCTCAAATAGATTTCCTAAGCACTAGTGTTTTAAGGAACAGCTTAAACAGAGAATCCTAATGTGATTTCTTTATAATGTGTGTGTTCCTTATATTATCTTAGTGTCTAAACTCTTCTCCATGGCTGGACCCCCAAATAATATTCCTTTACGTGCTAATGGGTATCTAGAGATTGGGAAAGGTTTAATAACTACCCTAACCCTAACGCGTACCCTAACCCTAACCCCTACCCTAACCGTAACACGTACCCTAATCCTAACCCGTACCCTAAACCGAGCCCTAACACTAACCCTAAACCTAACCCTAACCCATACCCTACGCCGTACCCGAAGCCCTCCCCGAACCCGTACCCTAAGCCGTACTCTAAGCCTAACCCTAACCCTAGGCAACCCTTGACTGCTTCTGCCTCCAATAGATTTCCTAAGCACTAGTGTTTTAAGGACCAGCATAAAAAGAGAATCCCAATGTGATTTCTTTATAATGGGTGTGTTCCTTATCTTATCCTAGTGTCTAAACTCTTCTCCATGGCTGGACCCCCAAATAATATTCCTTTACGTGCTAAGGGGTATCTAGAGAGTGGGATAGGTTTAATAACTACCCTAACTCTAATGCGTACCCTAACCCTAAACCCGACCCTAACGCTAACACGTACCCTAAACCGAGCCCTAACCCTAACACTAACAATAAGCCTAACCCTAACCCATACCCTACGCCGTACCCGAAGCCTTCCCCGAACCCGTACCCTAAGCCGTACCCTAAGCCTAACCCTCAGCCTAACACTAACGCTAGGCTACCCTTGACTGCTTCTGCCTCCAATAGATTTCCTAAGCACTAGTGTTTTAAGGAACAGCTTAAGAAGAGAATCCTAATGTGATTTCTTTATAATAGGTGTGTTCCTTATCTTATCCTAGTGTCTAAACTCTTCTCCATGGCTGGACCCACAAATAATATTCCTTTTCGTGCTAAGGGGTATCTAGAGAGTGGGATAGGTTTAATAACTACCCTAACCCTAACGCGTACCCTAACCCTAACCCCTACCCTAACCCTAACACGTACCCTAATCCTAACCCGTACCCTAAACCGAGCCCTAACCCTAACACTAACCCTAACCCTAACCCTAACACATACCCCACGCCGTACCCGAAGCCCTCCCCGAACCCGTACCCTAAACCGTACCCTAAGCCTAACCCTAAGCCTAACCCTAACCCTAGGCTACCCTTGACTGCTTCTGCCTCCAATAGATTTCCTAAGCACTAGTGTTTTAAGGAACAGCTTAAAAAGAGAATACTAACGTGATTTCTTTATAATGTGTGTGTTCCTTATATTATCTTAGTGTCTAAACTCTTCTCCATTGGTGGACCCCCAAATAATATTCCTTTACGTGCTAAGGGGTATCTAGAGAGTGGGATAGGTTTAATCACTACCCTAACCGTAAGGCGTACCCTAACCCTAACCCCTACCCTAACCCTAACACGTACCCTAATCCTAACCCGTACCCTAAACCGAGCCCTAACCCTAACACTAACCCTAACCCTAACCATAACCCATACCCTACGCCGTACCCGAAGACCTCCCCGAAAACGTACCCTAAGCCGTACCCTAAGCCTAACCCTAAGCCTAACCCTAACCCTAGGCTACCCTTGACTGCTTCTGCCTCCAATAGATTTCCTAAGCACTAGTGTTTTAAGGAACAGCTTAAAAAGAGAATGCTAAAGTGATTTCTTTATAATGGGTGTGTTCCTTATCTAATCCTAGTGTCGAAACTCTTCTCCATGCCTGGACCCCCTAAATAATATTCCTTTACGTGCTAAGGGGTATCGAGAGAGTGGGATAGGTTTAATAACTACCCTAACCCTAACGCGTACCCTAACCCTAACCCCTACCCTAACCCTAACACGTACCCTAATCCTAAACCGTACCCTAAACCGAGCCCTAACCCTAACACTAACCCTAAACCTAACCCTAACCCATACCCTACGCCGTACACGAAGCCCTGCCGAACCCGTACCCTAAGCCTAACCCTAAGCCTAACCCCAACCCTAGGCTACCCTTGACTGCTTCTGCCTCCAATAGATTTCCTAAGCACTAGTGTTTTAAGGAACAGCTTAAAAAGAGAATCCTAATGTGATTTCTTTATAATGTGTGTGTTCCTTATATTATCTTAGTGTCTAAACTCTTCTCCATGGCTGGACCCCCAAATAATATTCCTTTACGTGCTAAGGGGTATCTAGAGAGTGGGATAGGTTTAATAACTACCCTAACCCTAACGCGTACCCTAACCCTAAATCCTACCCTAACCCTAACACGTACCCTAATCCTAAAGCGTACCCTAAACCGAGCCCTAACCCTAACACTAACCGTAACCCTAACCCTAACCCATACCCTACGCCGTACCCGAAGCCCTCCCCGAACACGTACCCTAAGCCGTACCCTAAGCCTAACCCTAAGCCTAACCCTAACCCTAGGCTACCCTTGACTGCTTCTGCCTCCAATAGATTTCCTAAGCACTAGTGTTTTAAGGAACAGCTTAAAAAGAGAATCCTAATGTGATTTCTTTATAATGTGTGTGTTCCTTATATTATCTTAGTGTCTAAAGTCTTCTCCATGGCTGGACCCCCAAATAATATTCTTTACGTGCTAAGGGGTATCTAGAGAGTGGGATAGGTTTAATAACTACCCTAAGCCTAACGCGTACCCTAACCCTAACCCCTACCCTAACCCTAACACGTACCCTAATCCTAACCCGTACCCTAAACCGAGCCCTAACCCTAACACTAACGCTAACCCTAACCCTAACCCATACCCTACGCCGTACCCGAAGCCCTCCCCGAACACGTACCCTAAGCCGTACCCTAAGCCTAACCCTAAGCCTAACCCTAACCCTAGGCTACCCTTGACTGCTTCTGCCTCCAATAGATTTCCTAAGCACTAGTGTTTTAAGGAACAGCTTAAAAAGAGAATCCTAATGTGATTTCTTTATAATGGGTGTGTTCCTTATCTTATCCTAGTGTCTAAACTCTTCTCCATGGCTGGACCCCCAAATAATATTCCTTTACGTGCTAAGGGGTAACTAGTGAGTGGGATAGGTTTAATAACTACCCTAACCCTAACGCATACCCTAACACTAACCCCTACCCTAACCCTAATACGTACCCTAATCCTAACCCGTACCCTAAACCGAGCCCTAACCCTAACACTAACCCTAACCCTAACCCTAACCCATACCCTACGCCGTACCCGAAGCCCTCCCCGAACCCGTACCCTAAGCCTTACCCTAAACCTAACCCTAAGCCTAACCCTAACCCTAGGCTACCCTTGACTGCTTCTGCCTCCAATAGATTTCCTAAGCACTAGTGTTTTAAGGAACAGCTTAAAAAGAGAATCCTAATGTGATTTCTTTATAATGTGTGTGTTCCTTATATTATCTTAGTGTCTAAACTCTTCTCCATGGCTGGACCCCCAAATAATATTCCTTTACGTGCTAAGGGGTATCTAGAGAGTGGGATAGGTTTAATAACTACCCTAACCCTAACGCGTATCCTAACCCTAACCCCTACCCTAACCCTAACACGTACCCTAATCCTAAAGCGTACCCTAAACCGAGCCCTAACCCTAACACTAACCCTAACCCTAACCCTAACCCATACCCTACGCCGTACCCGAAGCCCTCCCCGAAAACGTACCCTAAGCCGTACCCTAAGCCTAACCCTAACCCTAGGCTACCCTTGACTGCTTCTGCCTCCAATAGATTTCCTAAGCACTAGTGTTTTAAGGAACAGCTTAAAAAGAGAATTCTAATGTGATTTCTTTATAATGGGTGTGTTCCTTATCTAATCCTAGTGTCTAAACTCTTCTCCATGGCTGGACCCCCAAATAATATTCCTTTATGTGCTAAGGGGTATCGAGAGAGTGGGATAGTTTTAATAACTATCCTAACCCTAACGCGTACCCTAACCCTAACCCCTACCCTAACCCTAACACGTACCCTAATCCTAAACCGTACTCTAAACCGAGCCCTAACCCTAACACTAACCCTAACCCTAACCCTAACCCATACCCTATGCCGTACCCAAAGCCCTCCCCGAACCCGTACCCTAAGCCGTACCCTAAGCCTAACCCTAAGCCTAACCCTAACCCTAGGCTACCCTTGACTGCTTCTGCCTCCAATAGATTTCCTAAGCACTAGTGTTTTAAGGAACAGCTTAAAAAGAGAATCCTAATGTGATTTCTTTATAATGTGTGTGTTCCTTATATTATCTTAGTGTCTAAACTCTTCTCCATGGCTGGAACCCCAAATAATATTCCTTTACGTGCTAAGGGGTATCTAGAGAGTGGGATAGGTTTAATAACTACCCTAACCCTAACGCGTACCCTAACCCTAACCCCTACCCTAACCCTAACACGTACCCTAATCCTAAAGCGTACCCTAAACTGAGCCCTAACCCTAACACTAACCGTAACCCTAACCCTAACCCATACCCTACACCGTACCCGAAGCCCTCCCCGAACACATACCCTAAGCAGTACCGTAAGCCTAACCCTAAGCCTAACCCTAACCCTAGGCTACCCTTGACTGCTTCTGCCTCCAATACATTTCCTAAGCACTAGTGTTTTAAGGAACAGCTTAAAAACAGAATCCTAATGTGATTTCTTTATAATGTGTGTGTTCCTTATATTATCTTAGTGTCTAAAGTCTTCTCCATGGCTGGACCCCCAAATAATATTCCTTTACGTGCTAAGAGGTATCTAGAGAGTGGGATAGGTTTAATAACTACCCTAAGCCTAACGCGTACCCTAACCCTAACCCCTACCCTAACCCTAACACGTACCCTAATCCTAACCCGTACCCTAAACCGAGCCCTAACCCTAACACTAACCCTAACCCTAACCCTAACCCATACCCTACGCCGTACCCGAAGCCCTCCCCGAACCCGTACCCTAAACCGTACCCTAAGCCTAACCCTAAGCCTAACCCTAACCCTAGGCTACCCTTGACTGCTTCTGCCTCCAATAGATTTCCTAAGCACTAGTGTTTTAAGGAACAGCTTAAAATGAGAATCCTAATGTGATTTCTTTATAATGGGTGTGTTCCTTATCTTATCCTAGTGTCTAAACTCTTCTCCACGGCTGGACCCCCAAATAATATTCCTTTACGTGCTAAGGGGTAACTAGAGAGTGGGATAGGTTTAATAACTACCCTAACCCTAACGCGTACCCTAACGCTAACCCCTACCCTAACCCTAACACGTACCCTAATCCTAACCCGTACCCTAAACCGAGCCCTATCCCTAACACTAACCCTAACCCTAACCCTAACCCATACCCTACGCCGTACCCTAAGCCCTCCCCGGACCCGTACCCTAAACCGTACCCTAAGCCTAACCCTAAGCCTAACCTAATCCTAGGCTACCCTTGACTGCTTCTGCCTCCCATAGATTTCCTAAGCACTAGTGTTTTAAGGAACAGCTTAAAAAGAGAATACTAATGTGATTTCTTTATAATGTGTGTGTTCCTTATATTATCTTAGTGTCTAAACTCTTCTCCTTTGGTGGACCCCCAAATAATATTCCTTTACGTGCTAAGGGGTATCTAGAGAGTGGGATAGGTTTAATCACTACCCTAACCGTAACGCGTACCCTAACCCTAACCCCTACCCTAACCCTAACACCTACCCTAATCCTAACCCGTACCCTAAACCGAGCCCTAACCCTAACACTAACCCTAACCCTAACCCTAACCCATACCCTACGCCGTACCCGAAGCCCTCCCCGAAAACGTACCCTAAGCCGTACCCTAAGCCTAACCCTAAGCCTAACCCTAACCCTAGGCTACCCTTGACTGCTTCTGCCTCCAATAGATTTCCTAAGCACTAGTGTTTTAAGGAACAGCTTAAAAAGAGAATCCTAATGTGATTTCTTTATAATGTGTGTGTTCCTTATATTATCTTAGTGTCTAAACTCTTCTCCATGGCTGGAACCCCAAATAATATTCCTTTACGTGCTAAGGGGTATCTAGAGAGTGGGATAGGTTTAATAACTACCCTAACCCTAACGCGTACCCTAACCCTAACCCCTACCCTAACCCTAACACGTACCCTAATCCTAAACCGTACCCTAAACCGAGCCCTAACCCTAACACTAACCGTAACCCTAACCCTAACCCATACCCTACGCCATACCCGAAGCCCTCCCCGAACACGTACCCTAAGCCGTACCCTAAGCCTAACCCTAAGCCTAACCCTAACCCTAGGCTACCCTTGACTGCTTCTGCCTCCAATAGATTTCCTAAGCACTAGTGTTTTAAGGAACAGCTTAAAAAGAGAATCCTAATGTGATTTCTTTATAATGTGTGTGTTCCTTATATTATCTTAGTGTCTAAACTCTTCTCCATGGCTGGACCCCCAAATAATATTCCTTTACGTGCTAAGGGGTATCTAGAGAGTGGGATATGTTTAATAACTACCCTAAGCCTAACGCGTACCCTAACCCTAACCCCTACCCTAACCCTAACACGTACCCTAATCCTAAACCGTACCCTAAACGGAGCCCTAACCCTAACACTAACCCTAACCCTAACCCTAACCCATACCCTACGCCGTACCCGAAGCCCTCCCCGAACCCGTACCCTAAGCCGTACCCTAAGCCTAACCCTAAGCCTAACCCTAACCCTAGGCTACCCTTGACTGCTTCTGCCTCCAATAGATTTCCTAAGCACTAGTGTTTTAAGGAACAGCTTAAAAAGAGAATCCTAAAGTGATTTCTCTATAATGGGTGTGTTCCTTATCTTTTCCTAGTGTCTAAACTCTTCTCCATGGCTGGACCCCCAAATAATATTCCTTTACGTGCTAAGGGGTAACTAGAGAGTGGGATAGGTTTAATAACTACCCTAACCCTAACGCGTACCCTAACGCTAACCCCTACCCTAACCCTAACACGTACCCTAATCCTAACCCGTACCCTAAACCGAGCCCTAACCCTAACACTAACCCTAACCCTAACCCTAACCCATACCCTACGCCGTACCCGAAGCCCTCCCCGAACCCCTACCCTAAACCGTACACTAAGCCTAACCCTAAGCCTAACCCTAACCCTAGGCTACCCTTGACTGCTTCTGCCTCCAATAGATTTCCTAAGCACTAGTGTTTTAAGGAACAGCTTAAAAAGAGAATCCTAATGTGATTTCTTTATAATGTGTGTGTTCCTTATATTATCTTAGTGTCTAAACTCTTCTCCATGGCTGGACCCCCAAATAATATTCCTTTACGTGCTAAGGGGTATCTAGAGAGTGGGATAGGTTTAATAACTACCCTAAGCCTAACGCGTACCCTAACCCTAACCCCTACCCTAACCCTAACACGTACCCTAATCCTAAACCGTACCCTAAACCGAGCCCTAACCCTAACACTAACCCTAACCCTAACCCTAACCCATACCCTACGCCATACCCGAAGCCCTCCCCGAACCCGTACCCTAAGCCGTACCCTAAGCCTAACCCTAAGCCTAACCCTAACCGTAGGCTACCCTTGACTGCTTCTGCCTCCAATAGATTTCCTAAGCACTAGTGTTTTAAGGAACAGCTTAAAAAGAGAATCCTAATGTGATTTCTTTATAATGGGTGTGTTCCTTATCTTATCCTAGTGTCTAAACTCTTCTCCATGGCTGGACCCCCAAATAATATTCCTTTACGTCCTAAGGGGTATCTAGAGAGTGGGATAGGTTTAATAACTACCCTAACTCTAATGCGTACCCTAACCCTAACCCCTACCCTAACGCTAACACGTACCCTAAACCGAGCCCTAACCCTAACCCTAACACTAACCCTAACCCTAACACGTACCCTAATCCTAACCCGGACCCTAAACCGAGCCCTAACCCTAACACTAACCCTAACCCTAACCCATACCCTACGCCGTACCCGAAGCCCTCCCCGAACCCGTACCCTAAGCCGTACCCTAAGCCTAACCCTAAGCCTAATCCTAACCCTAGGCTACCCTTGACTGCTTCTGCCTCCAATAGATTTCCTAAGCACTACTGTTTTAAGGAACAGCTTAAAAAGAGAATCCTAATGTGATTTCTTTATAATGGGTGTGTTCCTTATCTTATCCTAGTGTCTAAACTCTTCTCCATTCCTGGACCCCCAAATAATATTCCTTTACGTGCTAAGGGGTATCTAGAGAGTGGGATAGGTTTAATAACTACCCTAACCCTAATGCGTACCCTAACCCTAACCCCTACCCTAACCCTAACACGTAACCTAATCCTAACCCCTACCCTAACCCTAACACGTACCCTAATCCTAACCCGTATCCTAAACCGAGCCCTAACCCTAACACTAACCCTAACCCTAACCCTAACCCATGCCCTACGCCGTACCCGAAGCCCTACCTGAACCCGTACCCTAAGCCGTACCCTAAGCCTAATCCTAAACCTAGGCTACCCTTGACTTCTTCTGCCTCCAATAGATTTCCTAAGCACTAGTGTTTTAAGGAACAGCTTAAAACGAGAATCCTAATGTGATTTCTTTATAATGGGTGTGTTCCTTATCTTATCCTAGTGTCTAAACTCTTCTCCATGCCTGGACCCACAAATAATATTCCTTTACGTGCTAAGGGGTATCTAGAGAGTGGGATAGGTTTAATAACTACCCTAACCCTAATGTGTACCCTAACCCTAACCCCTACCCTAACCCTAACACGTACCCTAATCCTAACCCGTACCCTAAACCGAGCCCTAACCCTAACACTAACCCTAACCCTAACCCTAACCCATACCCTACGCCGTACCCGAAGCCCTCCCCGAAAACGTACCCTAAGCCGTACCCTAAGCCTAACCCTAAGCCTAACCCTAACCCTAGGCTACCCTTGACTGCTTCTGCCTCCAATAGATTTCCTAAGCACTAGTGTTTTAAGGAACAGCTTAAAAAGAGAATCCTAATGTGATTTCTTTATAATGGGTGTGTTCCTTATCTAATCCTAGTGTCTAAACTCTTCTCCATGGCTGGACCCCCAAATAATATTCCTTTATGTGCTAAGGGGTATCTAGAGAGTGGGATAGGTTTAATAACTACCCTAACCCTAACGCGTACCCTAACCCTAACCCCTACCCTAACCCTAACACGTACCCTAATCCTAAACCGTACCCTAAACCGAGCCCTAACCCTAACACTAACCGTAACCATAACCCTAACCCATACCCTACGCCGTACCCGAAGCCCTCCCCGAACCCGTACCGTACGCCGTACCCTAAGCCTAACCCTAAGCCTAAACCTAACCCTAGGCTACCCTTGACTGCTTCTGCCTCCAATAGATTTCCTAAGCACTAGTGTTTTAAGGAACAGCTTAAAAAGAGAATCCTAATGTGATTTCTTTATAATGGGTGTGTTCCTTATCTTATCCTAGTGTCTAAACTCTTCTCCACGGCTGGACCCCCAAATAATATTCCTTTACGTGCTAAGGGGTAACTAGAGAGTGGGATAGGTTTAATAACTACCCTAACCCTAACGCGTACCCTAACGCTAACCCCTACCCTAACCCTAACACGTACCCTAATCCTAACCCGTACCCTAAACCGAGCCCTATCCCTAACACTAACCCTAACCCTAACCCTAACCCATACCCTACGCCGTACCCGAAGCCCTCCCCGAACCCGTACCCTAAACCGTACCCTAAGCCTAACTCTAAGCCTAACCTAATCCTAGGCTACCCTTGACTGCTTCTGCCTCCCATAGATTTCCTAAGCACTAGTGTTTTAAGGAACAGCTTAAAAAGAGAATACTAATGTGATTTCTTTATAATGTGTGTGTTCCTTATATTATCTTAGTGTCTAAACTCTTCTCCTTTGGTGGACCCCCAAATAATATTCCTTTACGTGCTAAGGGGTATCTAGAGAGTGGGATAGGTTTAATCACTACCCTAACAGTAACGCGTACCCTAACCCTAACCCCTACCCTAACCCTAACACCTACCCTAATCCTAACCCGTACCCTAAACCGAGCCCTAACCCTAACACTAACCCTAACCCTAACCCTAACCCATACCCTACGCCGTACCCGAAGCCCTCCCCGAAAACGTACCCTAAGCCGTACCCTAAGCCTAACCCTAAGCCTAACCCTAACCCTAGGCTACCCTTGACTGCTTCTGCCTCCAATAGATTTCCTAAGCACTAGTGTTTTAAGGAACAGCTTAAAAAGAGAATCCTAATGTGATTTCTTTATAATGGGTGTGTTCCTTATCTAATCCTAGTGTCTAAACTCTTCTCCATGGCTGGACCCCCAAATAATATTCCTTTATGTGCTAAGGGATATCGAGAGAGTGGGATAGGTTTAATAACTACCCTAACCCTAACGCGTACCCTAACCCTAACCCCTACCCTAACCCTAACACGTACCCTAATCCTAAACCGTACCCTAAACCGAGCCCTAACCCTAACACTAACCCTAACCCTAACCCTAACCCATACCCTACGCCGTACCCGAAGCCCTCCCCGAACCCGTACCCTAAGCCGTACCCTAAGCCTAACCCTAAGCCTAACCCTAACCCTAGGCTACCCTTGACTGCTTCTGCCTCCAATAGATTTCCTAAGCACTAGTGTTTTAAGGAACAGCTTAAAAAGAGAATCCTAATGTGATTTCTTTATAATGTGTGTGTTCCTTATATTATCTTAGTGTCTAAACTCTTCTCCATGGCTGGAACCCCAAATAATATTCCTTTACGTGCTAAGGGGTATCTAGAGAGTGGGATAGGTTTAATAACTACCCTAACCCTAACGCATACCCTAACCCTAACCCCTACCCTAACCCTAACACGTACCCTAATCCTAAACCGTACCCTAAACCGAGCCCTAACCCTAACACTAACCGTAACCCTAACCCTAACCCATACCCTACGCCGTACCCGAAGCCCTCCCCGAACACGTACCCTAAGCCGTACCCTAAGCCTAACCCTAAGCCTAACCCTAACCCTAGGCTACCCTTGACTGCTTCTGCCTCCAATAGATTTCCTAAGCACTAGTGTTTTAAGGAACAGCTTAAAAAGAGAATCCTAATGTGATTTCTTTATAATGTGTGTGTTCCTTATATTATCTTAGTGTCTAAACTCTTCTCCATGGCTGGACCCCCAAATAATATTCCTTTACGTGCTAAGGGGTATCTAGAGAGTGGGATATGTTTAATAACTACCCTAAGCCTAACGCGTACCCTAACCCTAACCCCTACCCTAACCCTAACACGTACCCTAATCCTAAACCGTACCCTAAACGGAGCCCTAACCCTAACACTAACCCTAACCCTAACCCTAACATATACCCTACGCCGTACCCGAAGCCCTCCCCGAACCCGTACCCTAAGCCGTACCCTAAGCCTAACCCTAAGCCTAACCCTAACCCTAGGCTACCCTTGACTGCTTCTGCCTCCAATAGATTTCCTAAGCACTAGTGTTTTAAGGAACAGCTTAAAAAGAGAATCCTAAAGTGATTTCTCTATAATGGGTGTGTTCCTTATCTTTTCCTAGTGTCTAAACTCTTCTCCATGGCTGGACCCCCAAATAATATTCCTTTACGTGCTAAGGGGTAACTAGAGAGTGGGATAGGTTTAATAACTACCCTAACCCTAACGCGTACCCTAACGCTAACCCCTACCCTAACCCTAACACGTACCCTAATCCTAACCCGTACCCTAAACCGAGCCCTAACCCTAACACTAACCCTAACCCTAACCCTAACCCATACCCTACGCCGTACCCGAAGCCCTCCCCGAACCCCTACCCTAAACCGTACCCTAAGCCTAACCCTAAGCCTAACCCTAACCCTAGGCTACCCTTGACTGCTTCTGCCTCCAATAGATTTCCTAAGCACTAGTGTTTTAAGGAACAGCTTAAAAAGAGAATCCTAATGTGATTTCTTTATAATGTGTGTGTTCCTTATATTATCTTAGTGTCTAAACTCTTCTCCATGGCTGGACCCCCAAATAATATTCCTTTACGTGCTAAGGGGTATCTAGAGAGTGGGATAGGTTTAATAACTACCCTAAGCCTAACGCGTACCCTAACCCTAACCCCTACCCTAACCCTAACACGTACCCTAATCCTAAACCGTACCCTAAACCGAGCCCTAACCCTAACACTAACCCTAACCCTAACCCTAACCCATACCCTACGCCATACCCGAAGCCCTCCCCGAACCCGTACCCTAAGCCGTACCCTAAGCCTAACCCTAAGCCTAACCCTAACCGTAGGCTACCCTTGACTGCTTCTGCCTCCAATAGATTTCCTAAGCACTAGTGTTTTAAGGAACAGCTTAAAAAGAGAATCCTAATGTGATTTCTTTATAATGGGTGTGTTCCTTATCTTATCCTAGTGTCTAAACTCTTCTCCATGGCTGGACCCCCAAATAATATTCCTTTAGGTCCTAAGGGGTATCTAGAGAGTGGGATAGGTTTAATAACTACCCTAACTCTAATGCGTACCCTAACCCTAACCCCTACCCTAACGCTAACACGTACCCTAAACCGAGCCCTAACCCTAACCCTAACACTAACCCTAACCCTAACACGTACCCTAATCCTAACCCGGACCCTAAACCGAGCCCTAACCCTAACACTAACCCTAACCCTAACCCATACCCTACGCCGTACCCGAAGCCCTCCCCGAACCCGTACCCTAAGCCGTACCCAAAGCCTAACCCTAAGCCTAATCCTAACCCTAGGCTACCCTTGACTGCTTCTGCCTCCAATAGATTTCCTAAGCACTGCTGTTTTAAGGAACAGCTTAAAAAGAGAATCCTAATGTGATTTCTTTATAATGGGTGTGTTCCTTATCTTATCCTAGTGTCTAAACTCTTCTCCATTCCTGGACCCCCAAATAATATCCCTTTACGTGCTAAGGGGTATCTAGAGAGTGGGATAGGTTTAATAACTACCCTAACCCTAATGCGTACCCTAACCCTAACCCCTACCCTAACCCTAACACGTACCCTAATCCTAACCCCTACCCTAACCCTAACACGTACCCTAATCCTAACCCGTACCCTAAACCGAGCCCTAACCCTAACACTAACCCTAACCCTAACCCTAACCCATGCCCTACGCCGTACCCGAAGCCCTACCTGAACCCGTACCCTAAGCCTAATCCTAAACCTAGGCTACCCTTGACTTCTTCTGCCTCCAATAGATTTCCTAAGCACTAGTGTTTTAAGGAACAGCTTAAAACGAGAATCGTAATGTGATTTCTTTATAATGGGTGTGTTCCTTATCTTATCCTAGTGTCTAAACTCTTCTCCATGCCTGGACCCACAAATAATATTCCTTTACGTGCTAAGGGGTATCTAGAGAGAGGGATAGGTTTAATAACTACCCTAACCCTAATGTGTACCCTAACCCTAACCCCTACCCTAACCCTAACACGTACCCTAATCCTAACCCGTACCCTAAACCGAGCCCTAACCCTAACACTAACCCTAACCCTAACCCTAACCCATACCCTACGCCGTACCCGAAGCCCTCCCCGAACCCGTACCCTAAGCCTAACCCTAAGCCTAACCCTAACCCTAGGCTACCCTTGACTGCTTCTGCCTCCAATAGATTTCCTAAGCACTAGTGTTTTAAGGAGCAGCTTAAAACGAGAATCCTAATGTGATTTCTTTATAATGTGTGTGTTCCTTATATTATCTTAGTGTCTAAATTCTTCTCCATGGCTGGACCCCCAAATAATATTCCTTTACGTGCTACGGGGTATCTAGAGAGTGGGATAGGTTTAATAACTACCCTAACCCTAAGGCGTACCCTAACCCTCACCCCTACGCTAACCCTAACACGTACCCTAATCCTAAACCGTACCCTAAACCGAGCCCTAACCCTAACACTAACCGTAACCCTAACCCTAACCCCTACCCTAACCCTAACACGTACCCTAATCCTAACCCGTACCCTAAACGGAGCCCTAACCCTAACACTAACCCTAACCCTAACCCTAACCCATACCCTACGCCGTACCCGAAGCCCTCCCCGAACCCGTACCCTAAGCCGTACCCTAAGCCTAACCCTAAGCCTAACCCTAACCCTAGGCTACCCTTGACTGCTTCTGCCTCCAATAGATTTCCTAAGCACTAGTGTTTTAAGGAACAGCATAAAAAGGGAATCCTAATGTGATTTCTTTATAATGGGTGTGTTCCTTATCTTATCCTAGTGGCTAAACTCTTCTCCATGGCTGGCCCCCCAAATAATATTCCTTTACGTGCTAAGGGGTATCTAGAGAGTTGGATAGGTTTAATAACTACCCTAACCCTAACGCGTAACCTAACCCTCACCCCTACCCTAACCCTAACACGTACCCTAATCCTAAACCGTACCCTAAACCGAGCCCTAACCCTAACACTAACCGTAACCCTAACCCTAACCCATACCCTACGCCGTACCCGCAGCCCTCCCCGAACCCGTACCCTAAGCCGTACCCTAAGCCTAACCCTAAGCCTAACCCTAACCCTAGGCTACCCTTGACTGCTTCTGCCTCCAATAGATTTCCTAAGCACTAGTGTTTTAAGGAACAGCTTAAAAAGAGAATCCTAATGTGATTTCTTTATAATGGGTGTGTTCCTTATCTTATCCTAGTGTCTAAACTCTTCTCCATTCCTGGACCCCCAAATAATATTCCTTTACGTGCTAAGGGGTATCTAGAGAGTGGGATAGGTTTAATAACTACCCTAACCCTAATGCGTACCCTAAGCCTAACCCCTACCCTAACCCTAACACGTACCCTAATCCTAACCCCTACCCTAACCCTAACACGTACCCTAATCCTAACCCGTACCGTAAACCGAGCCCTAACCCTAACACTAACCCTAACCCTAACCCTAACCCATGCCCTACGCCGTACCCGAAGCCCTACCTGAACCCGTACCCTAAGCCGTACCCTAAGCCTAATCCTAAACCTAGGCTACCCTTGACTTCTTCTGCCTCCAATAGATTTCCTAAGCACTAGTGTTTTAAGGAACAGCTTAAAACGAGAATCCTAATGTGATTTCTTTATAATGGGTGTGTTCCTTATCTTATCCTAGTGTCTAAACTCTTCTCCATGCCTGGACCCACAAATAATATTCCTTTACGTGCTAAGGGGTATCTAGAGAGTGGGATAGGTTTAATAACTACCCTAACCCTACTGTGTACCCTAACCCTAACCCCTACCCTAACCCTAACACGTAACCTAAACCTAACCCGTACCCTAAACCGAGCCCTAACCCTAACACTAACCCTAAACCTAACCCTAACCCATACCCTACGCCGTACCCGAAGCCCTCCCCGAACCCGTACCCTAAGCCGTACCCTAAGCCTAACCCTAAGCCTAACCCTAACCCTAGGCAACCCTTGACTGCTTCTGCCTCCAATAGATTTCCTAAGCACTAGTGTTTTAAGGACCAGCATAAAAAGAGAATCCCAATGTGATTTCTTTGTAATGGGTGTGTTCCTTATCTTATCCTAGTGTCTAAACTCTTCTCCATGGCTGGACCCCCAAATAATATTCCTTCATGTGCTAAGGGGTATCGAGAGAGTGGGATAGGTTTAATCACTACCCTAACCCTAACGTGTACCCTAACCCTAACCCCTACCCTAACCCTAGCACGTACCCTAATCCTAACCCGTACCCTAAACCGAGCCCTAACCCTAACACTAACCCTAACCCTAACCCTAACCCATACCCTACGCCGTACCCGAAGCCCTCCCCGAACCCGTACCCTAAGCCTAACCCTAAGCCTAACCCTAACCCTAGGCTACCGTTGACTGCTTCTGCCTCCAATAGATTTCCTAAGCACTAGTGTTTTAAGGAACAGCTTAAAACGAGAATCCTAATGTGATTTCTTTATAATGTGTGTGTTCCTTATATTATCTTAGTGTCTAAATTCTTCTCCATGGCTGGACCCCCAAATAATATTCCTTTACGTGCTACGGGGTATCTAGAGAGTGGGATAGGTTTAATAACTACCCTAACCCTAACGCGTACCCTAACCCTCACCCCTACGCTAACCCTAACACGTACCCTAATCCTAAACCGTACCCTAAACCGAGCCCTAACCCTAACACTAACCGTAACCCTAACCCTAACCCCTACCCTAACCCTAACACGTACCCTAATCCTAACCCGTACCCTAAACCGAGCCCTAACCCTAACACTAACCCTAACCCTAACCCTAACCCATATCCTACGCCGTAACCGAAGCCCTCCCCGAACCCGTACCCTAAGCCGTACCCTAAGCCTAACCCTAAGCCTAACCCTAACCCTAGGCTACCCTTGACTGCTTCTGCCTCCAATAGATTTCCTAAGCACTAGTGTTTTAAGGAACAGCATAAAAAGGGAATCCTAATGTGATTTCTTTATAATGGGTGTGTTCCTTATCTTATCCTAGTGTCTAAACTCTTCTCCATGGCTGGCCCCCCAAATAATATTCCTTTACGTGCTAAGGGGTATCTAGAGAGTTGGATAGGTTTAATAACTACCCTAACCCTAACGCGTAACCTAACCCTCACCCCTACCCTAACCCTAACACGTACCCTAATCCTAACCCGTACCCTAAACCGAGCCCTAACCCTAACACTAACCGTAACCCTAACCCTAACCCATACCCTACGCCGTACCCGCAGCCCTCCCCGAACCCGTACCCTAAGCCGTACCCTAAGCCTAACCCTAAGCCTAACCCTAACACTAGGCTACCCTTGACTGCTTCTACCTCCAATAGATTTCCTAAGCACTAGTGTTTTAAGGAACAGCTTAAAAAGAGAATCCTAAAGTGATTTCTTTATAATGGGTGTGTTCCTTATCTAATCCTAGTGTCGAAACTCTTCTCCATGCCTGGACCCCCTAAATAATATTCCTTTACGTGCTAAGGGTTATCGAGAGAGTGGGACAGGTTTAATAACTACCCTAACCCTAACGCGTACCCTAAACCTAACCCCTACCCTAACCGTAACACGTACCCTAATCCTAACCCGTACCCTAAACCGAGCCCTAACCCTAACACTAACCGTAACCCTAACCCTAACCCATACCCTACGCCGTACCCGAAGCCCTCCCCGAACACGTACCCTAAGCCGTACCCTAAGCCTAACCCTAAGCCTAACCCTAACCATAGGCTACCCTTGACTGCTTCTGCCTCCAATAGATTTCCTAAGCACTAGTGTTTTAAGGAACAGCTTAAAAAGAGAATCCTAATGTGATTTCTTTATAATGTGTGTGTTCCTTATATTATCTTAGTGTCTAAAGTCTTCTCCATGGCTGGACCCCCAAATAATATTCCTTTACGTGCTAAGGGGTATCTAGAGAGTGGGATAGGTTTAATAACTACCCTAAGCCTAACGCGTACCCTAACCCTAACCCCTACCCTAACCCTAACACGTACCCTAATCCTAACCCGTACCCTAAACCGAGCCCTAACCCTAACACTAACGCTAACCCTAACCCTAACCCATACCCTACGCCGTACCCGAAGCCCTCCCCGAACCCGTACCCTATGCCGTACCCTAAGCCTAACCCTAAGCCTAACCCTAACCCTAGGTTACCCTTGACTGCTTCTGCCTCCAATAGATTTCCTAAGCACTAGTGTTTTAAGGAACAGCTTAAAAAGAGAATCCTAATGTGATTTCTTTATAATGGGTGTGTTCCTTATCTTATCCTAGTGTCTAAACTCTTCTCCATGGCTGGACCCCCAAATAATATTCCTTTACGTGCTAAGGGGTAACTAGTGAGTGGGATAGGTTTAATAACTACCCTAACCCTAACGCATACCCTAACGCTAAGCCCTACCCTAACCCTAACACGTACCCTAATCCTAACCCGTACCCTAAACCGAGCCCTAACACTAACACTAACCCTAACCCTAACCCTAACCCATACCCTACGCCGTACCCGAAGCCCTCCCCGAACCCGTACCCTAAGCCTTACCCTAAACCTAACCCTAAGCCTAACCCTAACCCTAGGCTACCCTTGACTGCTTCTGCCTCCAATAGATTTCCTAAGCACTAGTGTTTTAAGGAACAGCTTAAAAAGAGAATCCTAAAGTGATTTCTTTATAATGGGTGTGTTCCTTATCTAATCCTAGTTTTGAAACTCTTCTCCATGCCTGGACCCCCTAAATAATATTCCTTTACGTGCTAAGGGTTATCGAGAGAGTGTGACAGGTTTAATAACTACCCTAACCCTAACGCGTACCCTAACCCTAACCCCTACCCTAACCCTAACACGTACCCTAATCCTAACCCGTACCCTAAACCGAGCCCTAACCCTAACACTAACCCTAACCCTAACCCTAACCCATACCCTACGCCGTACCCGAAGCCCTCCCCGAACCCGTACCCTAAGCCTAACCCTAAGCCTAACCCTAACCCTAGGCTACCCTTGACTGCTTCTGCCTCCAATAGATTTCCTAAGCACTAGTGTTTTAAGGAACAGCTTAAAAAGAGAATCCTAATGTGATTTCTTTATAATGTGTGTGTTCCTTATATTATCTTAGTGTCTAAACTCTTCTCCATGGCTGGACCCCCAAATAATATTCCTTTACGTGCTAAGGGGTATCTAGAGAGTGGGATAGGTTTAATAACTACCCTAAGCCTAACGCGTACCCTAACCCTAACCCCTACCCTAACCCTAACACGTACCCTAATCCTAAACCGTACCCTAAACGGAGCCCTAACCCTAACACTAACCCTAACCCTAACCCTAACCCATACCCTACGCCGTACCCGAAGCCCTCCCCGAACCCGTACCCTAAGCCGTACCCTAAGCCTAACCCTAAGCCTAACCCTAACCCTAGGCTACCCTTGACTGCTTCTGCCTCCAATAGATTTCCTAAGCACTAGTGTTTTAAGGAACAGCTTAAAAAGAGAATCCTAAAGTGATTTCTCTATAATGGGTGTGTTCCTTATCTTTTCCTAGTGTCTAAACTCTTCTCCATGGCTGGACCCCCAAATAATATTCCTTTACGTGCTAAGGGGTAACTAGAGAGTGGGATAGGTTTAATAACTACCCTAACCCTAACGCGTACCCTAACGCTAACCCCTACCCTAACCCTAACACGTACCCTAATCCTAACCCGTACCCTAAACCGAGCCCTAACCCTAACACTAACCCTAACCCTAACCCTAACCCATACCCTACGCCGTACCCGAAGCCCTCCCCGAACCCCTACCCTAAACCGTACACTAAGCCTAACCCTAAGCCTAACCCTAACCCTAGGCTACCCTTGACTGCTTCTGCCTCCAATAGATTTCCTAAGCACTAGTGTTTTAAGGAACAGCTTAAAAAGAGAATCCTAATGTGATTTCTTTATAATGTGTGTGTTCCTTATATTATCTTAGTGTCTAAACTCTTCTCCATGGCTGGACCCCCAAATAATATTCCTTTACGTGCTAAGGGGTATCTAGAGAGTGGGATAGGTTTAATAACTACCCTAAGCCTAACGCGTACCCTAACCCTAACCCCTACCCTAACCCTAACACGTACCCTAATCCTAAACCGTACCCTAAACCGAGCCCTAACCCTAACACTAACCCTAACCCTAACCCTAACCCATACCCTACGCCATACCCGAAGCCCTCCCCGAACCCGTACCCTAAGCCGTACCCTAAGCCTAACCCTAAGCCTAACCCTAACCGTAGGCTACCCTTGACTGCTTCTGCCTCCAATAGATTTCCTAAGCACTAGTGTTTTAAGGAACAGCTTAAAAAGAGAATCCTAATGTGATTTCTTTATAATGGGTGTGTTCCTTATCTTATCCTAGTGTCTAAACTCTTCTCCATGGCTGGACCCCCAAATAATATTCCTTTACGTCCTAAGGGGTATCTAGAGAGTGGGATAGGTTTAATAACTACCCTAACTCTAATGCGTACCCTAACCGTAACCCCTACCCTAACGCTAACACGTACCCTAAACCGAGCCCTAACCCTAACCCTAACACTAACCCTAACCCTAACACGTACCCTAATCCTAACCCGGACCCTAAACCGAGCCCTAACCCTAACACTAACCCTAACCCTAACCCATACCCTACGCCGTACCCGAAGCCCTCCCCGAACCCGTACCCTAAGCCGTACCCTAAGCCTAACCCTAAGCCTAATCCTAACCCTAGGCTACCCTTGACTGCTTCTGCCTCCAATAGATTTCCTAAGCACTACTGTTTTAAGGAACAGCTTAAAAAGAGAATCCTAATGTGATTTCTTTATAATGGGTGTGTTCCTTATCTTATCCTAGTGTCTAAACTCTTCTCCATTCCTGGACCCCCAAATAATATTCCTTTACGTGCTAAGGGGTATCTAGAGAGTGGGATAGGTTTAATAACTACCCTAACCCTAATGCGTACCCTAACCCTAACCCCTACCCTAACCCTAACACGTAACCTAATCCTAACCCCTACCCTAACCCTAACACGTACCCTAATCCTAACCCGTATCCTAAACCGAGCCCTAACCCTAACACTAACCCTAACCCTAACCCTAACCCATGCCCTACGCCGTACCCGAAGCCCTACCTGAACCCGTACCCTAAGCCGTACCCTAAGCCTAATCCTAAACCTAGGCTACCCTTGACTTCTTCTGCCTCCAATAGATTTCCTAAGCACTAGTGTTTTAAGGAACAGCTTAAAACGAGAATCCTAATGTGATTTCTTTATAATGGGTGTGTTCCTTATCTTATCCTAGTGTCTAAACTCTTCTCCATGCCTGGACCCACAAATAATATTCCTTTACGTGCTAAGGGGTATCTAGAGAGTGGGATAGGTTTAATAACTACCCTAACCCTAATGTGTACCCTAACCCTAACCCCTACCCTAACCCTAACACGTACCCTAATCCTAACCCGTACCCTAAACCGAGCCCTAACCCTAACACTAACCCTAACCCTAACCCTAACCCATACCCTACGCCGTACCCGAAGCCCTCCCCGAAAACGTACCCTAAGCCGTACCCTAAGCCTAACCCTAAGCCTAACCCTAACCCTAGGCTACCCTTGACTGCTTCTGCCTCCAATAGATTTCCTAAGCACTAGTGTTTTAAGGAACAGCTTAAAAAGAGAATCCTAATGTGATTTCTTTATAATGGGTGTGTTCCTTATCTAATCCTAGTGTCTAAACTCTTCTCCATGGCTGGACCCCCAAATAATATTCCTTTATGTGCTAAGGGGTATCTAGAGAGTGGGATAGGTTTAATAACTACCCTAACCCTAACGCGTACCCTAACCCTAACCCCTACCCTAACCCTAACACGTACCCTAATCCTAAACCGTACCCTAAACCGAGCCCTAACCCTAACACTAACCGTAACCATAACCCTAACCCATACCCTACGCCGTACCCGAAGCCCTCCCCGAACCCGTACCGTACGCCGTACCCTAAGCCTAACCCTAAGCCTAAACCTAACCCTAGGCTACCCTTGACTGCTTCTGCCTCCAATAGATTTCCTAAGCACTAGTGTTTTAAGGAACAGCTTAAAAAGAGAATCCTAATGTGATTTCTTTATAATGGGTGTGTTCCTTATCTTATCCTAGTGTCTAAACTCTTCTCCACGGCTGGACCCCCAAATAATATTCCTTTACGTGCTAAGGGGTAACTAGAGAGTGGGATAGGTTTAATAACTACCCTAACCCTAACGCGTACCCTAACGCTAACCCCTACCCTAACCCTAACACGTACCCTAATCCTAACCCGTACCCTAAACCGAGCCCTATCCCTAACACTAACCCTAACCCTAACCCTAACCCATACCCTACGCCGTACCCGAAGCCCTCCCCGAACCCGTACCCTAAACCGTACCCTAAGCCTAACTCTAAGCCTAACCTAATCCTAGGCTACCCTTGACTGCTTCTGCCTCCCATAGATTTCCTAAGCACTAGTGTTTTAAGGAACAGCTTAAAAAGAGAATACTAATGTGATTTCTTTATAATGTGTGTGTTCCTTATATTATCTTAGTGTCTAAACTCTTCTCCTTTGGTGGACCCCCAAATAATATTCCTTTACGTGCTAAGGGGTATCTAGAGAGTGGGATAGGTTTAATCACTACCCTAACAGTAACGCGTACCCTAACCCTAACCCCTACCCTAACCCTAACACCTACCCTAATCCTAACCCGTACCCTAAACCGAGCCCTAACCCTAACACTAACCCTAACCCTAACCCTAACCCATACCCTACGCCGTACCCGAAGCCCTCCCCGAAAACGTACCCTAAGCCGTACCCTAAGCCTAACCCTAAGCCTAACCCTAACCCTAGGCTACCCTTGACTGCTTCTGCCTCCAATAGATTTCCTAAGCACTAGTGTTTTAAGGAACAGCTTAAAAAGAGAATCCTAATGTGATTTCTTTATAATGGGTGTGTTCCTTATCTAATCCTAGTGTCTAAACTCTTCTCCATGGCTGGACCCCCAAATAATATTCCTTTATGTGCTAAGGGATATCGAGAGAGTGGGATAGGTTTAATAACTACCCTAACCCTAACGCGTACCCTAACCCTAACCCCTACCCTAACCCTAACACGTACCCTAATCCTAAACCGTACCCTAAACCGAGCCCTAACCCTAACACTAACCCTAACCCTAACCCTAACCCATACCCTACGCCGTACCCGAAGCCCTCCCCGAACCCGTACCCTAAGCCGTACCCTAAGCCTAACCCTAAGCCTAACCCTAACCCTAGGCTACCCTTGACTGCTTCTGCCTCCAATAGATTTCCTAAGCACTAGTGTTTTAAGGAACAGCTTAAAAAGAGAATCCTAATGTGATTTCTTTATAATGTGTGTGTTCCTTATATTATCTTAGTGTCTAAACTCTTCTCCATGGCTGGAACCCCAAATAATATTCCTTTACGTGCTAAGGGGTATCTAGAGAGTGGGATAGGTTTAATAACTACCCTAACCCTAACGCGTACCCTAACCCTAACCCCTACCCTAACCCTAACACGTACCCTAATCCTAAACCGTACCCTAAACCGAGCCCTAACCCTAACACTAACCGTAACCCTAACCCTAACCCATACCCTACGCCGTACCCGAAGCCCTCCCCGAACACGTACCCTAAGCCGTACCCTAAGCCTAACCCTAAGCCTAACCCTAACCCTAGGCTACCCTTGACTGCTTCTGCCTCCAATAGATTTCCTAAGCACTAGTGTTTTAAGGAACAGCTTAAAAAGAGAATCCTAATGTGATTTCTTTATAATGTGTGTGTTCCTTATATTATCTTAGTGTCTAAACTCTTCTCCATGGCTGGACCCCCAAATAATATTCCTTTACGTGCTAAGGGGTATCTAGAGAGTGGGATATGTTTAATAACTACCCTAAGCCTAACGCGTACCCTAACCCTAACCCCTACCCTAACCCTAACACGTACCCTAATCCTAAACCGTACCCTAAACGGAGCCCTAACCCTAACACTAACCCTAACCCTAACCCTAACATATACCCTACGCCGTACCCGAAGCCCTCCCCGAACCCGTACCCTAAGCCGTACCCTAAGCCTAACCCTAAGCCTAACCCTAACCCTAGGCTACCCTTGACTGCTTCTGCCTCCAATAGATTTCCTAAGCACTAGTGTTTTAAGGAACAGCTTAAAAAGAGAATCCTAAAGTGATTTCTCTATAATGGGTGTGTTCCTTATCTTTTCCTAGTGTCTAAACTCTTCTCCATGGCTGGACCCCCAAATAATATTCCTTTACGTGCTAAGGGGTAACTAGAGAGTGGGATAGGTTTAATAACTACCCTAACCCTAACGCGTACCCTAACGCTAACCCCTACCCTAACCCTAACACGTACCCTAATCCTAACCCGTACCCTAAACCGAGCCCTAACCCTAACACTAACCCTAACCCTAACCCTAACCCATACCCTACGCCGTACCCGAAGCCCTCCCCGAACCCCTACCCTAAACCGTACCCTAAGCCTAACCCTAAGCCTAACCCTAACCCTAGGCTACCCTTGACTGCTTCTGCCTCCAATAGATTTCCTAAGCACTAGTGTTTTAAGGAACAGCTTAAAAAGAGAATCCTAATGTGATTTCTTTATAATGTGTGTGTTCCTTATATTATCTTAGTGTCTAAACTCTTCTCCATGGCTGGACCCCCAAATAATATTCCTTTACGTGCTAAGGGGTATCTAGAGAGTGGGATAGGTTTAATAACTACCCTAAGCCTAACGCGTACCCTAACCCTAACCCCTACCCTAACCCTAACACGTACCCTAATCCTAAACCGTACCCTAAACCGAGCCCTAACCCTAACACTAACCCTAACCCTAACCCTAACCCATACCCTACGCCATACCCGAAGCCCTCCCCGAACCCGTACCCTAAGCCGTACCCTAAGCCTAACCCTAAGCCTAACCCTAACCGTAGGCTACCCTTGACTGCTTCTGCCTCCAATAGATTTCCTAAGCACTAGTGTTTTAAGGAACAGCTTAAAAAGAGAATCCTAATGTGATTTCTTTATAATGGGTGTGTTCCTTATCTTATCCTAGTGTCTAAACTCTTCTCCATGGCTGGACCCCCAAATAATATTCCTTTAGGTCCTAAGGGGTAGCTAGAGAGTGGGATAGGTTTAATAACTACCCTAACTCTAATGCGTACCCTAACCCTAACCCCTACCCTAACGCTAACACGTACCCTAAACCGAGCCCTAACCCTAACCCTAACACTAACCCTAACCCTAACACGTACCCTAATCCTAACCCGGACCCTAAACCGAGCCCTAACCCTAACACTAACCCTAACCCTAACCCATACCCTACGCCGTACCCGAAGCCCTCCCCGAACCCGTACCCTAAGCCGTACCCTAAGCCTAACCCTAAGCCTAATCCTAACCCTAGGCTACCCTTGACTGCTTCTGCCTCCAATAGATTTCCTAAGCACTGCTGTTTTAAGGAACAGCTTAAAAAGAGAATCCTAATGTGATTTCTTTATAATGGGTGTGTTCCTTATCTTATCCTAGTGTCTAAACTCTTCTCCATTCCTGGACCCCCAAATAATATCCCTTTACGTGCTAAGGGGTATCTAGAGAGTGGGATAGGTTTAATAACTACCCTAACCCTAATGCGTACCCTAACCCTAACCCCTACCCTAACCCTAACACGTACCCTAATCCTAACCCCTACCCTAACCCTAACACGTACCCTAATCCTAACCCGTACCCTAAACCGAGCCCTAACCCTAACACTAACCCTAACCCTAACCCTAACCCATGCCCTACGCCGTACCCGAAGCCCTACCTGAACCCGTACCCTAAGCCTAATCCTAAACCTAGGCTACCCTTGACTTCTTCTGCCTCCAATAGATTTCCTAAGCACTAGTGTTTTAAGGAACAGCTTAAAACGAGAATCGTAATGTGATTTCTTTATAATGGGTGTGTTCCTTATCTTATCCTAGTGTCTAAACTCTTCTCCATGCCTGGACCCACAAATAATATTCCTTTACGTGCTAAGGGGTATCTAGAGAGTGGGATAGGTTTAATAACTACCCTAACCCTAATGTGTACCCTAACCCTAACCCCTACCCTAACCCTAACACGTACCCTAATCCTAACCCGTACCCTAAACCGAGCCCTAACCCTAACACTAACCCTAACCCTAACCCTAACCCATACCCTACGCCGTACCCGAAGCCCTCCCCGAACCCGTACCCTAAGCCTAACCCTAAGCCTAACCCTAACCCTAGGCTACCCTTGACTGCTTCTGCCTCCAATAGATTTCCTAAGCACTAGTGTTTTAAGGAACAGCTTAAAACGAGAATCCTAATGTGATTTCTTTATAATGTGTGTGTTCCTTATATTATCTTAGTGTCTAAATTCTTCTCCATGGCTGGACCCCCAAATAATATTCCTTTACGTGCTACGGGGTATCTAGAGAGTGGGATAGGTTTAATAACTACCCTAACCCTAAGGCGTACCCTAACCCTCACCCCTACGCTAACCCTAACACGTACCCTAATCCTAAACCGTACCCTAAACCGAGCCCTAACCCTAACACTAACCGTAACCCTAACCCTAACCCCTACCCTAACCCTAACACGTACCCTAATCCTAACCCGTACCCTAAACGGAGCCCTAACCCTAACACTAACCCTAACCCTAACCCTAACCCATACCCTACGCCGTACCCGAAGCCCTCCCCGAACCCGTACCCTAAGCCGTACCCTAAGCCTAACCCTAAGCCTAACCCTAATCCTAGGCTACCCTTGACTGCTTCTGCCTCCAATAGATTTCCTAAGCACTAGTGTTTTAAGGAACAGCATAAAAAGGGAATCCTAATGTGATTTCTTTATAATGGGTGTGTTCCTTATCTTATCCTAGTGGCTAAACTCTTCTCCATGGCTGGCCCCCCAAATAATATTCCTTTACGTGCTAAGGGGTATCTAGAGAGTTGGATAGGTTTAATAACTACCCTAACCCTAACGCGTAACCTAACCCTCACCCCTACCCTAACCCTAACACGTACCCTAATCCTAAACCGTACCCTAAACCGAGCCCTAACCCTAACACTAACCGTAACCCTAACCCTAACCCATACCCTACGCCGTACCCGCAGCCCTCCCCGAACCCGTACCCTAAGCCGTACCCTAAGCCTAACCCTAAGCCTAACCCTAACCCTAGGCTACCCTTGACTGCTTCTGCCTCCAATAGATTTCCTAAGCACTAGTGTTTTAAGGAACAGCTTAAAAAGAGAATCCTAATGTGATTTCTTTATAATGGGTGTGTTCCTTATCTTATCCTAGTGTCTAAACTCTTCTCCATTCCTGGACCCCCAAATAATATTCCTTTACGTGCTAAGGGGTATCTAGAGAGTGGGATAGGTTTAATAACTACCCTAACCCTAATGCGTACCCTAAGCCTAACCCCTACCCTAACCCTAACACGTACCCTAATCCTAACCCCTACCCTAACCCTAACACGTACCCTAATCCTAACCCGTACCGTAAACCGAGCCCTAACCCTAACACTAACCCTAACCCTAACCCTAACCCATGCCCTACGCCGTACCCGAAGCCCTACCTGAACCCGTACCCTAAGCCGTACCCTAAGCCTAATCCTAAACCTAGGCTACCCTTGACTTCTTCTGCCTCCAATAGATTTCCTAAGCACTAGTGTTTTAAGGAACAGCTTAAAACGAGAATCCTAATGTGATTTCTTTATAATGGGTGTGTTCCTTATCTTATCCTAGTGTCTAAACTCTTCTCCATGCCTGGACCCACAAATAATATTCCTTTACGTGCTAAGGGGTATCTAGAGAGTGGGATAGGTTTAATAACTACCCTAACCCTACTGTGTACCCTAACCCTAACCCCTACCCTAACCCTAACACGTAACCTAAACCTAACCCGTACCCTAAACCGAGCCCTAACCCTAACACTAACCCTAAACCTAACCCTAACCCATACCCTACGCCGTACCCGAAGCCCTCCCCGAACCCGTACCCTAAGCCGTACCCTAAGCCTAACCCTAAGCCTAACCCTAACCCTAGGCAACCCTTGACTGCTTCTGCCTCCAATAGATTTCCTAAGCACTAGTGTTTTAAGGACCAGCATAAAAAGAGAATCCCAATGTGATTTCTTTGTAATGGGTGTGTTCCTTATCTTATCCTAGTGTCTAAACTCTTCTCCATGGCTGGACCCCCAAATAATATTCCTTCATGTGCTAAGGGGTATCGAGAGAATGGGATAGGTTTAATCACTACCCTAACCCTAACGTGTACCCTAACCCTAACCCCTACCCTAACCCTAGCACGTACCCTAATCCTAACCCGTACCCTAAACCGAGCCCTAACCCTAACACTAACCCTAACCCTAACCCTAACCCATACCCTACGCCGTACCCGAAGCCCTCCCCGAACCCGTACCCTAAGCCTAACCCTAAGCCTAACCCTAACCCTAGGCTACCGTTGACTGCTTCTGCCTCCAATAGATTTCCTAAGCACTAGTGTTTTAAGGAACAGCTTAAAACGAGAATCCTAATGTGATTTCTTTATAATGTGTGTGTTCCTTATATTATCTTAGTGTCTAAATTCTTCTCCATGGCTGGACCCCCAAATAATATTCCTTTACGTGCTACGGGGTATCTAGAGAGTGGGATAGGTTTAATAACTACCCTAACCCTAACGCGTACCCTAACCCTCACCCCTACGCTAACCCTAACACGTACCCTAATCCTAAACCGTACCCTAAACCGAGCCCTAACCCTAACACTAACCGTAACCCTAACCCTAACCCCTACCCTAACCCTAACACGTACCCTAATCCTAACCCGTACCCTAAACGGAGCCCTAACCCTAACACTAACCCTAACCCTAACCCTAACCCATATCCTACGCCGTAACCGAAGCCCTCCCCGAACCCGTACCCTAAGCCGTACCCTAAGCCTAACCCTAAGCCTAACCCTAACCCTAGGCTACCCTTGACTGCTTCTGCCTCCAATAGATTTCCTAAGCACTAGTGTTTTAAGGAACAGCATAAAAAGGGAATCCTAATGTGATTTCTTTATAATGGGTGTGTTCCTTATCTTATCCTAGTGTCTAAACTCTTCTCCATGGCTGGCCCCCCAAATAATATTCCTTTACGTGCTAAGGGGTATCTAGAGAGTTGGATAGGTTTAATAACTACCCTAACCCTAACGCGTAACCTAACCCTCACCCCTACCCTAACCCTAACACGTACCCTAATCCTAACCCGTACCCTAAACCGAGCCCTAACCCTAACACTAACCGTAACCCTAACCCTAACCCATACCCTACGCCGTACCCGCAGCCCTCCCCGAACCCGTACCCTAAGCCGTACCCTAAGCCTAACCCTAAGCCTAACCCTAACACTAGGCTACCCTTGACTGCTTCTACCTCCAATAGATTTCCTAAGCACTAGTGTTTTAAGGAACAGCTTAAAAAGAGAATCCTAAAGTGATTTCTTTATAATGGGTGTGTTCCTTATCTAATCCTAGTGTCGAAACTCTTCTCCATGCCTGGACCCCCTAAATAATATTCCTTTACGTGCTAAGGGTTATCGAGAGAGTGGGACAGGTTTAATAACTACCCTAACCCTAACGCGTACCCTAAACCTAACCCCTACCCTAACCCTAACACGTACCCTAATCCTAACCCGTACCCTAAACCGAGCCCTAACCCTAACACTAACCGTAACCCTAACCCTAACCCATACCCTACGCCGTACCCGAAGCCCTCCCCGAACACGTACCCTAAGCCGTACCCTAAGCCTAACCCTAAGCCTAACCCTAACCATAGGCTACCCTTGACTGCTTCTGCCTCCAATAGATTTCCTAAGCACTAGTGTTTTAAGGAACAGCTTAAAAAGAGAATCCTAATGTGATTTCTTTATAATGTGTGTGTTCCTTATATTATCTTAGTGTCTAAAGTCTTCTCCATGGCTGGACCCCCAAATAATATTCCTTTACGTGCTAAGGGGTATCTAGAGAGTGGGATAGGTTTAATAACTACCCTAAGCCTAACGCGTACCCTAACCCTAACCCCTACCCTAACCCTAACACGTACCCTAATCCTAACCCGTACCCTAAACCGAGCCCTAACCCTAACACTAACGCTAACCCTAACCCTAACCCATACCCTACGCCGTACCCGAAGCCCTCCCCGAACCCGTACCGTATGCCGTACCCTAAGCCTAACCCTAAGCCTAACCCTAACCCTAGGTTACCCTTGACTGCTTCTGCCTCCAATAGATTTCCTAAGCACTAGTGTTTTAAGGAACAGCTTAAAAAGAGAATCCTAATGTGATTTCTTTATAATGGGTGTGTTCCTTATCTTATCCTAGTGTCTAAACTCTTCTCCATGGCTGGACCCCCAAATAATATTCCTTTACGTGCTAAGGGGTAACTAGTGAGTGGGATAGGTTTAATAACTACCCTAACCCTAACGCATACCCTAACGCTAAGCCCTACCCTAACCCTAACACGTACCCTAATCCTAACCCGTACCCTAAACCGAGCCCTAACACTAACACTAACCCTAACCCTAACCCTAACCCATACCCTACGCCGTACCCGAAGCCCTCCCCGAACCCGTACCCTAAGCCTTACCCTAAACCTAACCCTAAGCCTAACCCTAACCCTAGGCTACCCTTGACTGCTTCTGCCTCCAATAGATTTCCTAAGCACTAGTGTTTTAAGGAACAGCTTAAAAAGAGAATCCTAAAGTGATTTCTTTATAATGGGTGTGTTCCTTATCTAATCCTAGTTTTGAAACTCTTCTCCATGCCTGGACCCCCTAAATAATATTCCTTTACGTGCTAAGGGTTATCGAGAGAGTGTGACAGGTTTAATAACTACCCTAACCCTAACGCGTACCCTAACCCTAACCCCTACCCTAACACTAACACGTACCCTAATCCTAACCCGTACCCTAAACCGAGCCCTAACCCTAACACTAACCCTAACCCTAACCCTAACCCATACCCTACGCCGTACCCGAAGCCCTCCCCGAACCCGTACCCTAAGCCTAACCCTAAGCCTAACCCTAACCCTAGGCTACCCTTGACTGCTTCTGCCTCCAATAGATTTCCTAAGCACTAGTGTTTTAAGGAACAGCTTAAAAAGAGAATCCTAATGTGATTTCTATATAATGTGTGTGTTCCTTATATTATCTTAGTGTCTAAAGTCTTCTCCATGGCTGGACCCCCAAATAATATTCCTTTACGTGCTAAGGGGTATCTAGAGAGTGGGATAGGTTTAATAACTACCCTAAGCCTAACGCGTACCCTAACCCTAACCCCTACACTAACCCTAACACGTACCCTAATCCTAACCCGTACCCTAAACCGAGCCCTAACCCTAACACTAACGCTAACCCTAACCCTAACCCATACCCTACGCCGTACCCGAAGCCCTCCCCGAACCCGTACCCTAAGCCGTACCCTAAGCCTAACCCTAAGCCTAACCCTAACCCTAGGCTACCCTTGACTGCTTCTGCCTCCAATAGATTTCCTAAGCACTAGTGTTTTAAGGAACAGCTTAAAAAGAGAATCCTAATGTGATTTCTTTATAATGGGTGTGTTCCTTATCTTATCCTAGTGTCTAAACTCTTCTCCATGGCTGGATCCCCAAATAATATTCCTTTACGTGCTAAGGGGTAATTAGTGAGTGGGATAGGTTTAATAACTACCCTAACCCTAACGCATAACCTAACGCTAACCCCTACCCTAACCCTAACACGTACCCTAATCCTAACCCGTACCCTAAACCGAGCCCTAACCCTAACACTAACCTTAACCCTAACCCTAAACCATACCCTACGCCGTACCCGAAGCCCTCCCCGAACCCGTACCCTAAGCCTTACCCTAAACCTAACCCTAAGCCTAACCCTAACCCTAGGCTACCCTTGACTGCTTCGGCCTCCAATAGATTTCCTAAGCACTAGTGTTTTAAGGAACAGCTTAAAAAGAGAATCCTAATGTGATTTCTTTATAATGTGTGTGTTCCTTATATTATCTTAGTGTCTAAACTCTTCTCCATGGCTGGACCCCCAAATAATATTCCTTTACGTGCTAAGGGGTATCTAGAGAGTGGGATAGGTTTAATAACTACCCTAACCCTAACGCGTACCCTAACCGTAACCCCTACCCTAACCCTAACACGTATCCTAATCCTAACCCGTACCCTAAACCGTGCCCTAACCCTAACACTAACCCTAACCCTAACCCTAACCCATACCCTACGCCGTACCCGAAGCCCTCCCCGAACCCCTACCCTAAACCGTACCCTAAGCCTAACCCTAAGCCTAACCCTAACCCTAGGCTACCCTTGACTGCTTCTGCCTCCAATAGATTTCCTAAGCACTAGTGTTTTAAGGAACAGCTTAAAAAGAGAATCCTAATGTGATTTCTTTATAATGTGTGTGTTCCTTATATTATCTTAGTGTCTAAACTCTTCTCCATGGCTGGACCCCCAAATAATATTCCTTTACGTGCTAAGGGGTATCTAGAGAGTGGGATAGGTTTAATAACTACCCTAAGCCTAACGCGTACCCTAACCCTAACCCCTACCCTAACCCTAACACGTACCCTAATCCTAAACCGTACCCTAAACCGAGCCCTAACCCTAACACTAACCCTAACCCTAACCCTAACCCATACCCTACGCCGTACCCGAAGCCCTCCCCGAACCCGTACCCTAAGCCGTACCCTAAGCCTAACCCTAAGCCTAACCCTAACCGTAGGCTACCCTTGACTGCTTCTGCCTCCAATAGATTTCCTAAGCACAAGTGTTTTAAGGAACAGCTTAAAAAGAGAATCCTAATGTGATTTCTTTATAATGGGTGTGTTCCTTATCTTATCCTAGTGTCTAAACTCTTCTCCATGGCTGGACCCCCAAATAATATTCCTTTACGTCCTAAGGGGTATCTAGAGAGTGGGATAGGTTTAATAACTACCCTAACTCTAATGCGTACCCTAACCCTAACCCCTACCCTAACGCTAACACGTACCCTAAACCGAGCCCTAACCCTAACCCTAACACTAACCCTAACCCTAACACGTACCCTAATCCTAACCCGGACCCTAAACCGAGCCCTAACCCTAACACTAACCCTAACCCTAACCCATACCCTACGCCGTACCCGAAGCCCTCCCCGAACCCGTAACCTAAGCCGTACCCTAAGCCTAACCCTAAGCCTAATCCTAACCCTAGGCTACCCTTGACTGCTTCTGCCTCCAATAGATTTCCTAAGCACTACTGTTTTAAGGAACAGCTTAAAAAGAGAATCCTAATGTGATTTCTTTATAATGGGTGTGTTCCTTATCTTATCCTAGTGTCTAAACTCTTCTCCATTCCTGGACCCCCAAATAATATTCCTTTACGTGCTAAGGGGTATCTAGAGAGTGGGATAGGTTTAATAACTACCCTAACCCTAATGCGTACCCTAACCCTAACCCCTACCCTAACCCTAACACGTACCCTAATCCTAACCCGTACCCTAAACCGAGCCCTAACCCTAACACTAACCCTAACCCTAACCCTAACCCATGCCCTACGCCGTACCCGAAGCCCTACCTGAACCCGTACCCTAAGCCGTACCCTAAGCCTAATCCTAAACCTAGGCTACCCTTGACTTCTTCTGCCTCCAATAGATTTCCTAAGCACTAGTGTTTTAAGGAACAGCTTAAAACGAGAATCCTAATGTGATTTCTTTATAATGGGTGTGTTCCTTATCTTATCCTAGTGTCTAAACTCTTCTCCATGCCTGGACCCACAAATAATATTCCTTTACGTGCTAAGGGGTATCTAGAGAGTGGGATAGGTTTAATAACTACCCTAACCCTAATGTGTACCCTAACCCTAACCCCTACCCTAACCCTAACACGTAACCTAAACCTAACCCGTACCCTAAACCGAGCCGTAACCCTAACACTAACCCTAAACCTAACCCTAACCCATACCCTACGCCGTACCCGAAGCCCTCCCCGAACCCGTACCCTAAGCCGTACCCTAAGCCTAACCCTAAGCCTAACCCTAACCCTAGGCAACCCTTGACTGCTTCTGCCTCCAATAGATTTCCTAAGCACTAGTGTTTTAAGGACCAGCATAAAAAGAGAATCCCAATGTGATTTCTTTGTAATGGGTGTGTTCCTTATCTTATCCTAGTGTCTAAACTCTTCTCCATGGCTGGACCCCCAAATAATATTCCTTCATGTGCTAAGGGGTATCGAGAGAGTGGGATAGGTTTAATCACTACCCTAACCCTAACGTGTACCCTAACCCTAACCCCTACCCTAACCCTAACACGTACCCTAATCCTAAACCGTACCCTAAACCGAGCCCTAACCCTAACACTAACCCTAACACTAACCCTAACCCATACCCTACGCCGTACCCGAAGCCCTCCCCGAACCCGTACCCTAAGCCGTACCCTAAGCCTAACCCTAAGCCTAACCCTAACCGTAGGCTACCCTTGACTGCTTCTGCCTCCAATAGATTTCCTAAGCACAAGTGTTTTAAGGAACAGCTTAAAAAGAGAATCCTAATGTGATTTCTTTATAATGGGTGTGTTCCTTATCTTATCCTAGTGTCTAAACTCTTCTCCATGGCTGGACCCCCAAATAATATTCCTTTACGTCCTAAGGGGTATCTAGAGAGTGGGATAGGTTTAATAACTACCCTAACTCTAATGCGTACCCTAACCCTAACCCCTACCCTAACGCTAACACGTACCCTAAACCGAGCCCTAACCCTAACCCTAACACTAACCCTAACCCTAACACGTACCCTAATCCTAACCCGGACCCTAAACCGAGCCCTAACCCTAACACTAACCCTAACCCTAACCCATACCCTACGCCGTACCCGAAGCCCTCCCCGAACCCGTACCCTAAGCCGTACCCTAAGCCTAACCCTAAGCCTAATCCTAACCCTAGGCTACCCTTGACTGCTTCTGCCTCCAATAGATTTCCTAAGCACTACTGTTTTAAGGAACAGCTTAAAAAGAGAATCCTAATGTGATTTCTTTATAATGGGTGTGTTCCTTATCTTATCCTAGTGTCTAAACTCTTCTCCATTCCTGGACCCCCAAATAATATTCCTTTATGTGCTAAGGGATATCGAGAGAGTGGGATAGGTTTAATAACTACCCTAACCCTAACGCGTACCCTAACCCTAACCCCTACCCTAACCCTAACACGTACCCTAATCCTAAACCGTACCCTAAACCGAGCCCTAACCCTAACACTAACCCTAACCCTAACCCTAACCCATACCCTACGCCGTACCCGAAGCCCTCCCCGAACCCGTACCCTAAGCCGTACCCTAAGCCTAACCCTAAGCCTAACCCTAACCCTAGGCTACCCTTGACTGCTTCTGCCTCCAATAGATTTCCTAAGCACTAGTGTTTTAAGGAACAGCTTAAAAAGAGAATCCTAATGTGATTTCTTTATAATGTGTGTGTTCCTTATATTATCTTAGTGTCTAAACTCTTCTCCATGGCTGGAACCCCAAATAATATTCCTTTACGTGCTAAGGGGTATCTAGAGAGTGGGATAGGTTTAATAACTACCCTAACCCTAACGCGTACCCTAACCCTAACCCCTACCCTAACCCTAACACGTACCCTAATCCTAAACCGTACCCTAAACCGAGCCCTAACCCTAACACTAACCGTAACCCTAACCCTAACCCATACCCTACGCCGTACCCGAAGCCCTCCCCGAACACGTACCCTAAGCCGTACCCTAAGCCTAACCCTAAGCCTAACCCTAACCCTAGGCTACCCTTGACTGCTTCTGCCTCCAATAGATTTCCTAAGCACTAGTGTTTTAAGGAACAGCTTAAAAAGAGAATCCTAATGTGATTTCTTTATAATGTGTGTGTTCCTTATATTATCTTAGTGTCTAAACTCTTCTCCATGGCTGGACCCCCAAATAATATTCCTTTACGTGCTAAGGGGTATCTAGAGAGTGGGATATGTTTAATAACTACCCTAAGCCTAACGCGTACCCTAACCCTAACCCCTACCCTAACCCTAACACGTACCCTAATCCTAAACCGTACCCTAAACGGAGCCCTAACCCTAACACTAACCCTAACCCTAACCCTAACATATACCCTACGCCGTACCCGAAGCCCTCCCCGAACCCGTACCCTAAGCCGTACCCTAAGCCTAACCCTAAGCCTAACCCTAACCCTAGGCTACCCTTGACTGCTTCTGCCTCCAATAGATTTCCTAAGCACTAGTGTTTTAAGGAACAGCTTAAAAAGAGAATCCTAAAGTGATTTCTCTATAATGGGTGTGTTCCTTATCTTTTCCTAGTGTCTAAACTCTTCTCCATGGCTGGACCCCCAAATAATATTCCTTTACGTGCTAAGGGGTAACTAGAGAGTGGGATAGGTTTAATAACTACCCTAACCCTAACGCGTACCCTAACGCTAACCCCTACCCTAACCCTAACACGTACCCTAATCCTAACCCGTACCCTAAACCGAGCCCTAACCCTAACACTAACCCTAACCCTAACCCTAACCCATACCCTACGCCGTACCCGAAGCCCTCCCCGAACCCCTACCCTAAACCGTACCCTAAGCCTAACCCTAAGCCTAACCCTAACCCTAGGCTACCCTTGACTGCTTCTGCCTCCAATAGATTTCCTAAGCACTAGTGTTTTAAGGAACAGCTTAAAAAGAGAATCCTAATGTGATTTCTTTATAATGTGTGTGTTCCTTATATTATCTTAGTGTCTAAACTCTTCTCCATGGCTGGACCCCCAAATAATATTCCTTTACGTGCTAAGGGGTATCTAGAGAGTGGGATAGGTTTAATAACTACCCTAAGCCTAACGCGTACCCTAACCCTAACCCCTACCCTAACCCTAACACGTACCCTAATCCTAAACCGTACCCTAAACCGAGCCCTAACCCTAACACTAACCCTAACCCTAACCCTAACCCATACCCTACGCCATACCCGAAGCCCTCCCCGAACCCGTACCCTAAGCCGTACCCTAAGCCTAACCCTAAGCCTAACCCTAACCGTAGGCTACCCTTGACTGCTTCTGCCTCCAATAGATTTCCTAAGCACTAGTGTTTTAAGGAACAGCTTAAAAAGAGAATCCTAATGTGATTTCTTTATAATGGGTGTGTTCCTTATCTTATCCTAGTGTCTAAACTCTTCTCCATGGCTGGACCCCCAAATAATATTCCTTTAGGTCCTAAGGGGTATCTAGAGAGTGGGATAGGTTTAATAACTACCCTAACTCTAATGCGTACCCTAACCCTAACCCCTACCCTAACGCTAACACGTACCCTAAACCGAGCCCTAACCCTAACCCTAACACTAACCCTAACCCTAACACGTACCCTAATCCTAACCCGGACCCTAAACCGAGCCCTAACCCTAACACTAACCCTAACCCTAACCCATACCCTACGCCGTACCCGAAGCCCTCCCCTAACCCGTACCCTAAGCCGTACCCTAAGCCTAACCCTAAGCCTAATCCTAACCCTAGGCTACCCTTGACTGCTTCTGCCTCCAATAGATTTCCTAAGCACTGCTGTTTTAAGGAACAGCTTAAAAAGAGAATCCTAATGTGATTTCTTTATAATGGGTGTGTTCCTTATCTTATCCTAGTGTCTAAACTCTTCTCCATTCCTGGACCCCCAAATAATATCCCTTTACGTGCTAAGGGGTATCTAGAGAGTGGGATAGGTTTAATAACTACCCTAACCCTAATGCGTACCCTAACCCTAACCCCTACCCTAACCCTAACACGTACCCTAATCCTAACCCCTACCCTAACCCTAACACGTACCCTAATCCTAACCCGTACCCTAAACCGAGCCCTAACCCTAACACTAACCCTAACCCTAACCCTAACCCATGCCCTACGCCGTACCCGAAGCCCTACCTGAACCCGTACCCTAAGCCTAATCCTAAACCTAGGCTACCCTTGACTTCTTCTGCCTCCAATAGATTTCCTAAGCACTAGTGTTTTAAGGAACAGCTTAAAACGAGAATCGTAATGTGATTTCTTTATAATGGGTGTGTTCCTTATCTTATCCTAGTGTCTAAACTCTTCTCCATGCCTGGACCGACAAATAATATTCCTTTACGTGCTAAGGGGTATCTAGAGAGTGGGATAGGTTTAATAACTACCCTAACCCTAATGTGTACCCTAACCCTAACCCCTACCCTAACCCTAACACGTACCCTAATCCTAACCCGTACCCTAAACCGAGCCCTAACCCTAACACTAACCCTAACCCTAACCCTAACCCATACCCTACGCCGTACCCGAAGCCCTCCCCGAACCCGTACCCTAAGCCTAACCCTAAGCCTAACCCTAACCCTAGGCTACCCTTGACTGCTTCTGCCTCCAATAGATTTCCTAAGCACTAGTGTTTTAAGGAACAGCTTAAAACGAGAATCCTAATGTGATTTCTTTATAATGTGTGTGTTCCTTATATTATCTTAGTGTCTAAATTCTTCTCCATGGCTGGACCCCCAAATAATATTCCTTTACGTGCTACGGGGTATCTAGAGAGTGGGATAGGTTTAATAACTACCCTAACCCTAAGGCGTACCCTAACCCTCACCCCTACGCTAACCCTAACACGTACCCTAATCCTAAACCGTACCCTAAACCGAGCCCTAACCCTAACACTAACCGTAACCCTAACCCTAACCCCTACCCTAACCCTAACACGTACCCTAATCCTAACCCGTACCCTAAACGGAGCCCTAACCCTAACACTAACCCTAACCCTAACCCTAACCCATACCCTACGCCGTACCCGAAGCCCTCCCCGAACCCGTACCCTAAGCCGTACCCTAAGCCTAACCCTAAGCCTAACCCTAACCCTAGGCTACCCTTGACTGCTTCTGCCTCCAATAGATTTCCTAAGCACTAGTGTTTTAAGGAACAGCATAAAAAGGGAATCCTAATGTGATTTCTTTATAATGGGTGTGTTCCTTATCTTATCCTAGTGGCTAAACTCTTCTCCATGGCTGGCCCCCCAAATAATATTCCTTTACGTGCTAAGGGGTATCTAGAGAGTTGGATAGGTTTAATAACTACCCTAACCCTAACGCGTAACCTAACCCTCACCCCTACCCTAACCCTAACACGTACCCTAATCCTAAACCGTACCCTAAACCGAGCCCTAACCCTAACACTAACCGTAACCCTAACCCTAACCCATACCCTACGCCGTACCCGCAGCCCTCCCCGAACCCGTACCCTAAGCCGTACCCTAAGCCTAACCCTAAGCCTAACCCTAACCCTAGGCTACCCTTGACTGCTTCTGCCTCCAATAGATTTCCTAAGCACTAGTGTTTTAAGGAACAGCTTAAAAAGAGAATCCTAATGTGATTTCTTTATAATGGGTGTGTTCCTTATCTTATCCTAGTGTCTAAACTCTTCTCCATTCCTGGACCCCCAAATAATATTCCTTTACGTGCTAAGGGGTATCTAGAGAGTGGGATAGGTTTAATAACTACCCTAACCCTAATGCGTACCCTAAGCCTAACCCCTACCCTAACCCTAACACGTACCCTAATCCTAACCCCTACCCTAACCCTAACACGTACCCTAATCCTAACCCGTACCGTAAACCGAGCCCTAACCCTAACACTAACCCTAACCCTAACCCTAACCCATGCCCTACGCCGTACCCGAAGCCCTACCTGAACCCGTACCCTAAGCCGTACCCTAAGCCTAATCCTAAACCTAGGCTACCCTTGACTTCTTCTGCCTCCAATAGATTTCCTAAGCACTAGTGTTTTAAGGAACAGCTTAAAACGAGAATCCTAATGTGATTTCTTTATAATGGGTGTGTTCCTTATCTTATCCTAGTGTCTAAACTCTTCTCCATGCCTGGACCCACAAATAATATTCCTTTACGTGCTAAGGGGTATCTAGAGAGTGGGATAGGTTTAATAACTACCCTAACCCTACTGTGTACCCTAACCCTAACCCCTACCCTAACCCTAACACGTAACCTAAACCTAACCCGTACCCTAAACCGAGCCCTAACCCTAACACTAACCCTAAACCTAACCCTAACCCATACCCTACGCCGTACCCGAAGCCCTCCCCGAACCCGTACCCTAAGCCGTACCCTAAGCCTAACCCTAAGCCTAACCCTAACCCTAGGCAACCCTTGACTGCTTCTGCCTCCAATAGATTTCCTAAGCACTAGTGTTTTAAGGACCAGCATAAAAAGAGAATCCCAATGTGATTTCTTTGTAATGGGTGTGTTCCTTATCTTATCCTAGTGTCTAAACTCTTCTCCATGGCTGGACCCCCAAATAATATTCCTTCATGTGCTAAGGGGTATCGAGAGAGTGGGATAGGTTTAATCACTACCCTAACCCTAACGTGTACCCTAACCCTAACCCCTACCCTAACCCTAGCACGTACCCTAATCCTAACCCGTACCCTAAACCGAGCCCTAACCCTAACACTAACCCTAACCCTAACCCTAACCCATACCCTACGCCGTACCCGAAGCCCTCCCCGAACCCGTACCCTAAGCCTAACCCTAAGCCTAACCCTAACCCTAGGCTACCGTTGACTGCTTCTGCCTCCAATAGATTTCCTAAGCACTAGTGTTTTAAGGAACAGCTTAAAACGAGAATCCTAATGTGATTTCTTTATAATGTGTGTGTTCCTTATATTATCTTAGTGTCTAAATTCTTCTCCATGGCTGGACCCCCAAATAATATTCCTTTACGTGCTACGGGGTATCTAGAGAGTGGGATAGGTTTAATAACTACCCTAACCCTAACGCGTACCCTAACCCTCACCCCTACGCTAACCCTAACACGTACCCTAATCCTAAACCGTACCCTAAACCGAGCCCTAACCCTAACACTAACCGTAACCCTAACCCTAACCCCTACCCTAACCCTAACACGTACCCTAATCCTAACCCGTACCCTAAACGGAGCCCTAACCCTAACACTAACCCTAACCCTAACCCTAACCCATATCCTACGCCGTAACCGAAGCCCTCCCCGAACCCGTACCCTAAGCCGTACCCTAAGCCTAACCCTAAGCCTAACCCTAACCCTAGGCTACCCTTGACTGCTTCTGCCTCCAATAGATTTCCTAAGCACTAGTGTTTTAAGGAACAGCATAAAAAGGGAATCCTAATGTGATTTCTTTATAATGGGTGTGTTCCTTATCTTATCCTAGTGTCTAAACTCTTCTCCATGGCTGGCCCCCCAAATAATATTCCTTTACGTGCTAAGGGGTATCTAGAGAGTTGGATAGGTTTAATAACTACCCTAACCCTAACGCGTAACCTAACCCTCACCCCTCCCCTAACCCTAACACGTACCCTAATCCTAACCCGTACCCTAAACCGAGCCCTAACCCTAACACTAACCGTAACCCTAACCCTAACCCATACCCTACGCCGTACCCGCAGCCCTCCCCGAACCCGTACCCTAAGCCGTACCCTAAGCCTAACCCTAAGCCTAACCCTAACACTAGGCTACCCTTGACTGCTTCTACCTCCAATAGATTTCCTAAGCACTAGTGTTTTAAGGAACAGCTTAAAAAGAGAATCCTAAAGTGATTTCTTTATAATGGGTGTGTTCCGTATCTAATCCTAGTGTCGAAACTCTTCTCCATGCCTGGACCCCCTAAATAATATTCCTTTACGTGCTAAGGGTTATCGAGAGAGTGGGACAGGTTTAATAACTACCCTAACCCTAACGCGTACCCTAAACCTAACCCCTACCCTAACCCTAACACGTACCCTAATCCTAACCCGTACCCTAAACCGAGCCCTAACCCTAACACTAACCGTAACCCTAACCCTAACCCATACCCTACGCCGTACCCGAAGCCCTCCCCGAACACGTACCCTAAGCCGTACCCTAAGCCTAACCCTAAGCCTAACCCTAACCATAGGCTACCCTTGACTGCTTCTGCCTCCAATAGATTTCCTAAGCACTAGTGTTTTAAGGAACAGCTTAAAAAGAGAATCCTAATGTGATTTCTTTATAATGTGTGTGTTCCTTATATTATCTTAGTGTCTAAAGTCTTCTCCATGGCTGGACCCCCAAATAATATTCCTTTACGTGCTAAGGGGTATCTAGAGAGTGGGATAGGTTTAATAACTACCCTAAGCCTAACGCGTACCCTAACCCTAACCCCTACCCTAACCCTAACACGTACCCTAATCCTAACCCGTACCCTAAACCGAGCCCTAACCCTAACACTAACGCTAACCCTAACCCTAACCCATACCCTACGTCGTACCCGAAGCCCTCCCCGAACCCGTACCCTATGCCGTACCCTAAGCCTAACCCTAAGCCTAACCCTAACCCTAGGTTACCCTTGACTGCTTCTGCCTCCAATAGATTTCCTAAGCACTAGTGTTTTAAGGAACAGCTTAAAAAGAGAATCCTAATGTGATTTCTTTATAATGGGTGTGTTCCTTATCTTATCCTAGTGTCTAAACTCTTCTCCATGGCTGGACCCCCAAATAATATTCCTTTACGTGCTAAGGGGTAACTAGTGAGTGGGATAGGTTTAATAACTACCCTAACCCTAACGCATACCCTAACGCTAAGCCCTACCCTAACCCTAACACGTACCCTAATCCTAACCCTTACCCTAAACCGAGCCCTAACACTAACACTAACCCTAACCCTAACCCATACCCTACGCCGTACCCGAAGCCCTCCCCGAACCCGTACCCTAAGCCGTACCCTAAGCCTAACCCTAAGCCTAATCCTAACCCTAGGCTACCCTTGACTGCTTCTGCCTCCAATAGATTTCCTAAGCACTACTGTTTTAAGGAACAGCTTAAAAAGAGAATCCTAATGTGATTTCTTTATAATGGGTGTGTTCCTTATCTTATCCTAGTGTCTAAACTCTTCTCCATTCCTGGACCCCCAAATAATATTCCTTTACGTGCTAAGGGGTATCTAGAGAGTGGGATAGGTTTAATAACTACCCTAACCCTAATGCGTACCCTAACCCTAACCCCTACCCTAACCCTAACACGTACCCTAATCCTAACCCCTACCCTAACCCTAACACGTACCCTAATCCTAACCCGTACCCTAAACCGAGCCCTAACCCTAACACTAACCCTAACCCTAACCCTAACCCATGCCCTACGCCGTACCCGAAGCCCTACCTGAACCCGTACCCTAAGCCGTACCCTAAGCCTAATCCTAAACCTAGGCTACCCTTGACTTCTTCTGCCTCCAATAGATTTCCTAAGCACTAGTGTTTTAAGGAACAGCTTAAAACGAGAATCCTAATGTGATTTCTTTATAATGGGTGTGTTCCTTATCTTATCCTAGTGTCTAAACTCTTCTCCATGCCTGGACCCACAAATAATATTCCTTTACGTGCTAAGGGGTATCTAGAGAGTGGGATAGGTTTAATAACTACCCTAACCCTAATGTGTACCCTAACCCTAACCCCTACCCTAACCCTAACACGTAACCTAAACCTAACCCGTACCCTAAACCGAGCCGTAACCCTAACACTAACCCTAAACCTAACCCTAACCCATACCCTACGCCGTACCCGAAGCCCTCCCCGAACCCGTACCCTAAGCCGTACCCTAAGCCTAACCCTAAGCCTAACCCTAACCCTAGGCAACCCTTGACTGCTTCTGCCTCCAATAGATTTCCTAAGCACTAGTGTTTTAAGGACCAGCATAAAAAGAGAATCCCAATGTGATTTCTTTGTAATGGGTGTGTTCCTTATCTTATCCTAGTGTCTAAACTCTTCTCCATGGCTGGACCCCCAAATAATATTCCTTCATGTGCTAAGGGGTATCGAGAGAGTGGGATAGGTTTAATCACTACCCTAACCCTAACGTGTACCCTAACCCTAACCCCTACCCTAACCCTAACACGTACCCTAATCCTAAACCGTACCCTAAACCGAGCCCTAACCCTAACACTAACCCTAACACTAACCCTAACCCATACCCTACGCCGTACCCGAAGCCCTCCCCGAACCCGTACCCTAAGCCGTACCCTAAGCCTAACCCTAAGCCTAACCCTAACCGTAGGCTACCCTTGACTGCTTCTGCCTCCAATAGATTTCCTAAGCACAAGTGTTTTAAGGAACAGCTTAAAAAGAGAATCCTAATGTGATTTCTTTATAATGGGTGTGTTCCTTATCTTATCCTAGTGTCTAAACTCTTCTCCATGGCTGGACCCCCAAATAATATTCCTTTACGTCCTAAGGGGTATCTAGAGAGTGGGATAGGTTTAATAACTACCCTAACTCTAATGCGTACCCTAACCCTAACCCCTACCCTAACGCTAACACGTACCCTAAACCGAGCCCTAACCCTAACCCTAACACTAACCCTAACCCTAACACGTACCCTAATCCTAACCCGGACCCTAAACCGAGCCCTAACCCTAACACTAACCCTAACCCTAACCCATACCCTACGCCGTACCCGAAGCCCTCCCCGAACCCGTACCCTAAGCCGTACCCTAAGCCTAACCCTAAGCCTAATCCTAACCCTAGGCTACCCTTGACTGCTTCTGCCTCCAATAGATTTCCTAAGCACTACTGTTTTAAGGAACAGCTTAAAAAGAGAATCCTAATGTGATTTCTTTATAATGGGTGTGTTCCTTATCTTATCCTAGTGTCTAAACTCTTCTCCATTCCTGGACCCCCAAATAATATTCCTTTACGTGCTAAGGGGTATCTAGAGAGTGGGATAGGTTTAATAACTACCCTAACCCTAATGCGTACCCTAACCCTAACCCCTACCCTAACCCTAACACGTACCCTAATCCTAACCCCTACCCTAACCCTAACACGTACCCTAATCCTAACCCGTACCCTAAACCGAGCCCTAACCCTAACACTAACCCTAACCCTAACCCTAACCCATGCCCTACGCCGTACCCGAAGCCCTACCTGAACCCGTACCCTAAGCCGTACCCTAAGCCTAATCCTAAACCTAGGCTACCCTTGACTGCTTCTGCCTCCAATAGATTTCCTAAGCACTAGTGTTTTAAGGAACAGCTTAAAACGAGAATCCTAATGTGATTTCTTTATAATGGGTGTGTTCCTTATCTTATCCTAGTGTCTAAACTCTTCTCCATGCCTGGACCCACAAATAATATTCCTTTACGTGCTAAGGGGTATCTAGAGAGTGGGATAGGTTTAATAACTACCCTAACCCTAATGTGTACCCTAAACCTAACCCCTACCCTAACCCTAACACGTACCCTAATCCTAATCCGTACCCTAAACCGAGCCCTAACCCTAACACTAACCGTAACCCTTACCCTAACCCCTACCCTAACCCTAACACGTACCCTAATCCTAACCCGTACCCTAAACGGAGCCCTAACCCTAACACTAACCCTAACCCTAACCCTAACCCATATCCTACGCCGTAACCGAAGCCCTCCCCGAACCCGTACCCTAAGCCGTACCCTAAGCCTAACCCTAAGCCTAACCCTAACCCTAGGCTACCCTTGACTGCTTCTGCCTCCAATAGATTTCCTAAGCACTAGTGTTTTAAGGAACAGCATAAAAAGGGAATCCTAATGTGATTTCTTTATAAAGGGTGTGTTCCTTATCTTATCCTAGTGTCTAAACTCTTCTCCATGGCTGGCCCCCCAAATAATATTCCTTTACGTGCTAAGGGGTATCTAGAGAGTTGGATAGGTTTAATAACTACCCTAACCCTAACGCGTAACCTAACCCTCACCCCTACCCTAACCCTAACACGTACCCTAATCCTAAACCGTACCCTAAACCGAGCCCTAACCCTAACACTAACCGTAACCCTAACCCTAACCCATACCCTACGCCGTACCCGCAGCCCTCCCCGAACCCGTACCCTAAGCCGTACCCTAAGCCTAACCCTAAGCCTAACCCTAACACTAGGCTACCCTTGACTGCTTCTACCTCCAATAGATTTCCTAAGCACTAGTGTTTTAAGGAACAGCTTAAAAAGAGAATCCTAAAGTGATTTCTTTATAATGGGTGTGTTCCTTATCTAATCCTAGTGTCGAAACTCTTCTCCATGCCTGGACCCCCTAAATAATATTCCTTTACGTGCTAAGGGTTATCGAGAGAGTGGGACAGGTTTAATAACTACCCTAACCCTAACGCGTACCCTAAACCTAACCCCTACCCTAACCCTAACACGTACCCTAATCCTAACCCGTACCCTAAACCGAGCCCTAACCCTAACACTAACTCTAACCCTAACCCTAACCCATACCCTACGCCGTACCCGAAGCCCTCCCCGAACCCGTACCCTAAGCCTAACCCTAAGCCTAACCCTAACCCTAGGCTACCCTTGACTGCTTCTGCCTCCAATAGATTTCCTAAGCACTAGTGTTTTAAGGAACAGCTTAAAAAGAGAATCCTAATGTGATTTCTTTATAATGTGTGTGTTCCTTATATTATCTTAGTGTCTAAACTCTTCTCCATGGCTGGACCCCCAAATAATATTCCTTTACGTGCTAAGGGGTATCTAGAGAGTGGGATAGGTTTAATAACTAACCTAACCCTAACGCGTACCCTAACCCTAAACCCTACCCTAACCCTAACACGTACCCTAATCCTAAAGCGTACCCTAAACCGAGCCCTAACCCTAACACTAACCGTAACCCTAACCCTAACCCATACCCTACGCCGTACCCGAAGCCCTCCCCGAACACGTACCCTAAGCCGTACCCTAAGCCTAACCCTAAGCCTAACCCTAACCATAGGCTACCCTTGACTGCTTCTGCCTCCAATAGATTTCCTAAGCACTAGTGTTTTAAGGAACAGCTTAAAAAGAGAATCCTAATGTGATTTCTTTATAATGTGTGTGTTCCTTATATTATCTTAGTGTCTAAAGTCTTCTCCATGGCTGGACCCCCAAATAATATTCCTTTACGTGCTAAGGGGTATCTAGAGAGTGGGATAGGTTTAATAACTACCCTAAGCCTAACGCGTACCCTAACCCTAACCCCTACCCTAACCCTAACACGTACCCTAATCCTAACCCGTACCCTAAACCGAGCCCTAACCCTAACACTAACGCTAACCCTAACCCTAACCCATACCCTACGCCGTACACGAAGCCCTCCCTGAACCCGTACCCTATGCCGTACCCTAAGCCTAACCCTAAGCCTAACCCTAACCCTAGGCTACCCTTGACTGCTTCTGCCTCCAATAGATTTCCTAAGCACTAGTGTTTTAAGGAACAGCTTAAAACGAGAATCCTAATGTGATTTCTTTATAATGGGTGTGTTCCTTATCTTATCCTAGTGTCTAAACTCTTCTCCATGCCTGGACCCACAAATAATATTCCTTTACGTGCTAAGGGGTATCTAGAGAGTGGGATAGGTTTAATAACTACCCTAACCCTAATGTGTACCCTAAACCTAACCCCTACCCTAACCCTAACACGTAACCTAAACCTAACCCGTACCCTAAACCGAGCCCTAACCCTAACACTAACCCTAAACCTAACCCTAACCCATACCCTACGCCGTACCCGAAGCCCTCCCCGAACCCGTACCCTAAGCCGTACCCTAAGCCGTACCCTAAGCCTAACCCTAACCCTAGGCAACCCTTGACTGCTTCTGCCTACAATAGATTTCCTAAGCACTAGTGTTTTAAGGACCAGCATAAAAAGAGAATCCCAATGTGATTTCTTTGTAATCGGTGTGTTCCTTATCTTATCCTAGTGTCTAAACTCTTCTCCATGGCTGGACCCCCAAATAATATTCCTTCATGTGCTAAGGGGTATCGAGAGAGTGGGATAGGTTTAATCACTACCCTAACCCTAACGTGTACCCTAACCCTAACCCCTACCCTAACCCTAACACGTACCCTAATCCTAACCCGTACCCTAAACCGAGCACTAACCCTAACACTAACCCTAACCCTAACCCTAACCCATACCCTACGCCGTACCCGAAGCCCTCCCCGAACCCGTACCCTAAGCCTAACCCTAAGCCTAACCCTAACCCTAGGCTACCCTTGACTGCTTCTGCCTCCAATAGATTTCCTAAGCACTAGTGTTTTAAGGAACAGCTTAAAACGAGAATCCTAATGTGATTTCTTTATAATGTGTGTGTTCCTTATATTATCTTAGTGTCTAAATTCTTCTCCATGGCTGGACCCCCAAATAATATTCCTTTACGTGCTACGGGGTATCTAGAGAGTGGTATAGGTTTAATAACTACCCTAACCCTAAGGCGTACCCTAACCCTCACCCCTACGCTAACCCTAACACGTACCCTAATCCTAAACCGTACCCTAAACCGAGCCCTAACCCTAACACTAACCGTAACCCTAACCCTAACCCCTACCCTAACCCTAACACGTACCCTAATCCTAACCCGTACCCTAAACGGAGCCCTAACCCTAACACTAACCCTAACCCTAACCCTAACCCATACCCTACGCCGTACCCGAAGCCCTCCCCGAACCCGTACCCTAAGCCGTACCCTAAGCCTAACCCTAAGCCTAACCCTAACCCTAGGCTACCCTTGACTGCTTCTGCCTCCAATAGATTTCCTAAGCACTAGTGTTTTAAGGAACAGCATAAAAAGGGAATCCTAATGTGATTTCTTTATAATGGGTGTGTTCCTTATCTTATCCTAGTGGCTAAACTCTTCTCCATGGCTGGCCCCCCAAATAATATTCCTTTACGTGCTAAGGGGTATCTAGAGAGTTGGATAGGTTTAATAACTACCCTAACCCTAACGCGTAACCTAACCCTCACCCCTACCCTAACCCTAACACGTACCCTAATCCTAAACCGTACCCTAAACCGAGCCCTAACCCTAACACTAACCGTAACCCTAACCCTAACCCATACCCTACGCCGTACCTGCAGCCCTCCCCGAACCCGTACCCTAAGCCGTACCCTAAGCCTAACCCTAAGCCTAACCCTAACCCTAGGCTACCCTTGACTGCTTCTGCCTCCAATAGATTTCCTAAGCACTAGTGTTTTAAGGAACAGCTTAAAAAGAGAATCCTAATGTGATTTCTTTATAATGGGTGTGTTCCTTATCTTATCCTAGTGTCTAAACTCTTCTCCATTCCTGGACCCCCAAATAATATTCCTTTACGTGCTAAGGGGTATCTAGAGAGTGGGATAGGTTTAATAACTACCCTAACCCTAATGCGTACCCTAAGCCTAACCCCTACCCTAACCCTAACACGTACCCTAATCCTAACCCCTACCCTAACCCTAACACGTACCCTAATCCTAACCCGTACCGTAAACCGAGCCCTAACCCTAACACTAACCCTAACCCTAACCCTAACCCATGCCCTACGCCGTACCCGAAGCCCTACCTGAACCCGTACCCTAAGCCGTACCCTAAGCCTAATCCTAAACCTAGGCTACCCTTGACTTCTTCTGCCTCCAATAGATTTCCTAAGCACTAGTGTTTTAAGGAACAGCTTAAAACGAGAATCCTAATGTGATTTCTTTATAATGGGTGTGTTCCTTATCTTATCCTAGTGTCTAAACTCTTCTCCATGCCTGGACCCACAAATAATATTCCTTTACGTGCTAAGGGGTATCTAGAGAGTGGGATAGGTTTAATAACTACCCTAACCCTACTGTGTACCCTAACCCTAACCCCTACCCTAACCCTAACACGTAACCTAAACCTAACCCGTACCCTAAACCGAGCCCTAACCCTAACACTAACCCTAAACCTAACCCTAACCCATACCCTACGCCGTACCCGAAGCCCTCCCCGAACCCGTACCCTAAGCCGTACCCTAAGCCTAACCCTAAGCCTAACCCTAACCCTAGGCAACCCTTGACTGCTTCTGCCTCCAATAGATTTCCTAAGCACTAGTGTTTTAAGGACCAGCATAAAAAGAGAATCCCAATGTGATTTCTTTGTAATGGGTGTGTTCCTTATCTTATCCTAGTGTCTAAACTCTTCTCCATGGCTGGACCCCCAAATAATATTCCTTCATGTGCTAAGGGGTATCGAGAGAGTGGGATAGGTTTAATCACTACCCTAACCCTAACGTGTACCCTAACCCTAACCCCTACCCTAACCCTAACACGTACCCTAATCCTAACCCGTACCCTAAACCGAGCCCTAACCCTAACACTAACCCTAACCCTAACCCTAACCCATACCCTACGCCGTATCCGAAGCCCTCCCCGAACCCGTACCCTAAGCCTAACCCTAAGCCTAACCCTAACCCTAGGCTACCGTTGACTGCTTCTGCCTCCAATAGATTTCCTAAGCACTAGTGTTTTAAGGAACAGCTTAAAACGAGAATCCTAATGTGATTTCTTTATAATGTGTGTGTTCCTTATATTATCTTAGTGTCTAAATTCTTCTCCATGGCTGGACCCCCAAATAATATTCCTTTACGTGCTACGGGGTATCTAGAGAGTGGGATAGGTTTAATAACTACCCTAACCCTAACGCGTACCCTAACCCTCACCCCTACGCTAACCCTAACACGTACCCTAATCCTAAACCGTACCCTAAACCGAGCCCTAACCCTAACACTAACCGTAACCCTAACCCTAACCCCTACCCTAACCCTAACACGTACCCTAATCCTAACCCGTACCCTAAACGGAGCCCTAACCCTAACACTAACCCTAACCCTAACCCTAACCCATATCCTACGCCGTAACCGAAGCCCTCCCCGAACCCGTACCCTAAGCCGTACCCTAAGCCTAACCCTAAGCCTAACCCTAAACCTAGGCTACCCTTGACTGCTTCTGCCTCCAATAGATTTCCTAAGCACTAGTGTTTTAAGGAACAGCATAAAAAGGGAATCCTAATGTGATTTCTTTATAATGGGTGTGTTCCTTATCTTATCCTAGTGTCTAAACTCTTCTCCATGGCTGGCCCCCCAAATAATATTCCTTTACGTGCTAAGGGGTATCTAGAGAGTTGGATAGGTTTAATAACTACCCTAACCCTAACGCGTAACCTAACCCTCACCCCTACCCTAACCCTAACACGTACCCTAATCCTAAACCGTACCCTAAACCGAGCCCTAACCCTAACACTAACCGTAACCCTAACCCTAACCCATACCCTACGCCGTACCCGCAGCCCTCCCCGAACCCGTACCCTAAGCCGTACCCTAAGCCTAACCCTAAGCCTAACCCTAACACTAGGCTACCCTTGACTGCTTCTACCTCCAATAGATTTCCTAAGCACTAGTGTTTTAAGGAACAGCTTAAAAAGAGAATCCTAAAGTGATTTCTTTATAATGGGTGTGTTCCTTATCTAATCCTAGTGTCGAAACTCTTCTCCATGCCTGGACCCCCTAAATAATATTCCTTTACGTGCTAAGGGTTATCGAGAGAGTGGGACAGGTTTAATAACTACCCTAACCCTAACGCGTACCCTAAAGCTAACCCCTACCCTAACCCTAACACGTACCCTAATCCTAACCCGTACCCTAAACCGAGCCCTAACCCTAACACTAACTCTAACCCTAACCCTAACCCATACCCTACGCCGTACCCGAAGCCCTCCCCGAACCCGTACCCTAAGCCTAACCCTAAGCCTAACCCTAACCCTAGGCTACCCTTGACTGCTTCTGCCTCCAATAGATTTCCTAAGCACTAGTGTTTTAAGGAACAGCTTAAAAAGAGAATCCTAATGTGATTTCTTTATAATGTGTGTGTTCCTTATATTATCTTAGTGTCTAAACTCTTCTCCATGGCTGGACCCCCAAATAATATTCCTTTACGTGCTAAGGGGTATCTAGAGAGTGGGATAGGTTTAATAACTACCCTAACCCTAACGCGTACCCTAACCCTAAACCCTACCCTAACCCTAACACGTACCCTAATCCTAAAGCGTACCCTAAACCGAGCCCTAACCCTAACACTAACCGTAACCCTAACCCTAACCCATACCCTACGCCGTACCCGAAGCCCTCCCCGAACACGTACCCTAAGCCGTACCCTAAGCCTAACCCTAAGCCTAACCCTAACCATAGGCTACCCTTGACTGCTTCTGCCTCCAATAGATTTCCTAAGCACTAGTGTTTTAAGGAACAGCTTAAAAAGAGAATCCTAATGTGATTTCTTTATAATGTGTGTGTTCCTTATATTATCTTAGTGTCTAAAGTCTTCTCCATGGCTGGACCCCCAAATAATATTCCTTTACGTGCTAAGGGGTATCTAGAGAGTGGGATAGGTTTAATAACTACCCTAAGCCTAACGCGTACCCTAACCCTAACCCCTACCCTAACCCTAACACGTACCCTAATCCTAACCCGTACCCTAAACCGAGCCCTAACCCTAACACTAACGCTAACCCTAACCCTAACCCATACCCTACGCCGTACCCGAAGCCCTCCCCGAACCCGTACCCTATGCCGTACCCTAAGCCTAACCCTAAGCCTAACCCTAACCCTAGGCTACCCTTGACTGCTTCTGCCTCCAATAGATTTCCTAAGCACTAGTGTTTTAAGGAACAGCTTAAAAAGAGAATCCTAATGTGATTTCTTTATAATGGGTGTGTTCCTTATCTTATCCTAGTGTCTAAACTCTTCTCCATGGCTGGACCCCCTAAATAATATTCCTTTACGTGCTAAGGGTTATCGAGAGAGTGTGACAGGTTTAATAACTACCCTAACCCTAACGCGTACCCTAACCCTAACCCCTACCCTAACCCTAACACGTACCCTAATCCTAACCCGTACCCTAAACCGAGCCCTAACCCTAACACTAACCCTAACCCTAACCCTAACCCATACCCTACGCCGTACCCGAAGCCCTCCCCGAACCCGTACCCTAAGCCTAACCCTAAGCCTAACCCTAACCCTAGGCTACCCTTGACTGCTTCTGCCTCCAATAGATTTCCTAAGCACTAGTGTTTTAAGGAACAGCTTAAAAAGAGAATCCTAATGTGATTTCTATATAATGTGTGTGTTCCTTATATTATGTTAGTGTCTAAAGTCTTCTCCATGGCTGGACCCCCAAATAATATTCCTTTACGTGCTAAGGGGTATCTAGAGAGTGGGATAGGTTTAATAACTACCCTAAGCCTAACGCGTACCCTAACCCTAACCCCTACCCTAACCCTAACACGTACCCTAATCCTAACCCGTACCCTAAACCGAGCCCTAACCCTAACACTAACCCTAACCCTAACCCTAACCCATACCCTACGCCGTACCCGAAGCCCTCCCCGAACCCCTACCCTAAACCGTACCCTAAGCCTAACCCTAAGCCTAACCCTAACCCTAGGCTACCCTTGACTGCTTCTGCCTCCAATAGATTTCCTAAGCACTAGTGTTTTAAGGAACAGCTTAAAAAGAGAATCCTAATGTGATTTCTTTATAATGTGTGTGTTCCTTATATTATCTTAGTGTCTAAACTCTTCTCCATGGCTGGACCCCCAAATAATATTCCTTTACGTGCTAAGGGGTATCTAGAGAGTGGGATAGGTTTAATAACTACCCTAAGCCTAACGCGTACCCTAACCCTAACCCCTACCCTAACCCTAACACGTACCCTAATCCTAAACCGTACCCTAAACCGAGCCCTAACCCTAACACTAACCCTAACCCTAACCCTAACCCATACCCTACGCCGTACCCGAAGCCCTCCCCGAACCCGTACCCTATGCCGTACCCTAAGCCTAACCCTAAGCCTAACCCTAACCCTAGGCTACCCTTGACTGCTTCTGCCTCCAATAGATTTCCTAAGCACTAGTGTTTTAAGGAACAGCTTAAAAAGAGAATCCTAATGTGATTTCTTTATAATGGGTGTGTTCCTTATCTTATCCTAGTGTCTAAACTCTTCTCCATGGCTGGACCCCCAAATAATATTCCTTTACGTGCTAAGGGGTAACTAGTGAGTGGGATAGGTTTAATAACTACCCTAACCCTAACGCATACCCTAACGCTAAGCCCTACCCTAACCCTAACACGTACCCTAATCCTAACCCGTACCCTAAACCGAGCCCTAACACTAACACTAACCCTAACCCTAACCCTAACCCATACCCTACGCCGTACCCGAAGCCCTCCCCGAACCCGTACCCTAAGCCTTACCCTAAACCTAACCCTAAGCCTAACCCTAACCCTAGGCTACCCTTGACTGCTTCTGCCTCCAATAGATTTCCTAAGCACTAGTGTTTTAAGGAACAGCTTAAAAAGAGAATCCTAAAGTGATTTCTTTATAATGGGTGTGTTCCTTATCTAATCCTAGTTTTGAAACTCTTCTCCAAGCCTGGACCCCCTAAATAATATTCCTTTACGTGCTAAGGGTTATCGAGAGAGTGTGACAGGTTTAATAACTACCCTAACCCTAACGCGTACCCTAACCCTAACCCCTACCCTAACCCTAACACGTACCCTAATCCTAACCCGTACCCTAAACCGAGCCCTAACCCTAACACTAACCCTAACCCTAACCCTAACCCATACCCTACGCCGTACCCGAAGCCCTCCCCGAACCCGTACCCTAAGCCTAACCCTAAGCCTAACCCTAACCCTAGGCTACCCTTGACTGCTTCTGCCTCCAATAGATTTCCTAAGCACTAGTGTTTTAAGGAACAGCTTAAAAAGAGAATCCTAATGTGATTTCTTTATAATGGGTGTGTTCCTTATCTTATCCTAGTGTCTAAACTCTTCTCCATGGCTGGATCCCCAAATAATATTCCTTTACGTGCTAAGGGGTAATTAGTGAGTGGGATAGGTTTAATAACTACCCTAACCCTAACGCATAACCTAACGCTAACCCCTACCCTAACCCTAACACGTACCCTAATCCTAACCCGTACCCTAAACCGAGCCCTAACCCTAACACTAACCTTAACCCTAACCCTAACCCATACCCTACGCCGTACCCGAAGCCCTCCCCGAACCCGTACCCTAAGCCTTACCGTAAACCTAACCCTAAGCCTAACCCTAACCCTAGGCTACCCTTGACTGCTTCTGCCTCCAATAGATTTCCTAAGCACTAGTGTTTTAAGGAACAGCTTAAAAAGAGAATCCTAATGTGATTTCTTTATAATGTGTGTGTTCCTTATATTATCTTAGTGTCTAAACTCTTCTCCATGGCTGGACCCCCAAATAATATTCCTTTACGTGCTAAGGGGTATCTAGAGAGTGGGATAGGTTTAATAACTACCCTAACCCTAACGCGTACCCTAACCCTAACCCCTACCCTAACCCTAACACGTATCCTAATCCTAACCCGTACCCTAAACCGAGCCCTAACCCTAACACTAACCCTAACCCTAACCCTAACCCATACCCTACGCCGTACCCGAAGCCCTCCCCGAACCCCTACCCTAAACCGTACCCTAAGCCTAACCCTAAGCCTAACCCTAACCCTAGGCTACCCTTGACTGCTTCTGCCTCCAATAGATTTCCTAAGCACTAGTGTTTTAAGGAACAGCTTAAAAAGAGAATCCTAATGTGATTTCTTTATAATGGGTGTGTTCCTTATCTTATCCTAGTGTCTAAACTCTTCTCCATGGCTGGACCCCCAAATAATATTCCTTTACGTCCTAAGGGGTATCTAGAGAGTGGGATAGGTTTAATAACTACCCTAACTCTAATGCGTACCCTAACCCTAACCCCTACCCTAACGCTAACACGTACCCTAAACCGAGCCCTAACCCTAACCCTAACACTAACCCTAACCCTAACACGTACCCTAATCCTAACCCGGACCCTAAACCGAGCCCTAACCCTAACACTAACCCTAACCCTAACCCATACCCTACGCCGTACCCGAAGCCCTCCCCGAACCCGTACCCTAAGCCGTACCCTAAGCCTAACCCTAAGCCTAATCCTAACCCTAGGCTACCCTTGACTGCTTCTGCCTCCAATAGATTTCCTAAGCACTACTGTTTTAAGGAACAGCTTAAAAAGAGAATCCTAATGTGATTTCTTTATAATGGGTGTGTTCCTTATCTTATCCTAGTGTATAAACTCTTCTCCATTCCTGGACCCCCAAATAATATTCCTTTACGTGCTAAGGGGTATCTAGAGAGTGGGATAGGTTTAATAACTACCCTAACCCTAATGCGTACCCTAACCCTAACCCCTACCCTAACCCTAACACGTACCCTAATCCTAACCCCTACCCTAACCCTAACACGTACCCTAATCCTAACCCGTACCCTAAACCGAGCCCTAACCCTAACACTAACCCTAACCCAAACCCTAACCCATGCCCTACGCCGTACCCGAAGCCCTACCTGAACCCGTACCCTAAGCCGTACCCTAAGCCTAATCCTAAACCTAGGCTACCCTTGACTTCTTCTGCCTCCAATAGATTTCCTAAGCACTAGTGTTTTAAGGAACAGCTTAAAACGAGAATCCTAATGTGATTTCTTTATAATGGGTGTGTTCCTTATCTTATCCTAGTGTCTAAACTCTTCTCCATGCCTGGACCCACAAATAATATTCCTTTACGTGCTAAGGGGTATCTAGAGAGTGGGATAGGTTTAATAACTACCCTAACCCTAATGTGTACCCTAACCCTAACCCCTACCCTAACCCTAACACGTAACCTAAACCTAACCCGTACCCTAAACCGAGCCCTAACCCTAACACTAACCCTAAACCTAACCCTAACCCATACCCTACGCCGTACCCGAAGCCCTCCCCGAACCCGTACCCTAAGCCGTACCCTAAGCCTAACCCTAAGCCTAACCCTAACCCTAGGCAACCCTTGACTGCTTCTGCCTCCAATAGATTTCCTAAGCACTAGTGTTTTAAGGACCAGCATAAAAAGAGAATCCCAATGTGATTTCTTTGTAATGGGTGTGTTCCTTATCTTATCCTAGTGTCTAAACTCTTCTCCATGGCTGGACCCCCAAATAATATTCCTTCATGTGCTAAGGGGTATCGAGAGAGTGGGATAGGTTTAATCACTACCCTAACCCTAACGTGTACCCAACCCTAACCCCTACCCTAACCCTAACACGTACCCTAATCCTAACCCGTACCCTAAACCGATCTCTAACCCTAACACTAACCCTAACCCTAACCCTAACCCATACCCTACGCCGTACCCGAAGCCCTCCCCGAACCCGTACCCTAAGCCTAACCCTAAGCCTAACCCTAACCCAAGGCTACCCTTGACTGCTTCTGCCTCCAATAGATTTCCTAAGCACTAGTGTTTTAAGGAACAGCTTAAAACGAGAATCCTAATGTGATTTCTTTATAATGTGTGTGTTCCTTATATTATCTTAGTGTCTAAATTCTTCTCCATGGCTGGACCCCCAAATAATATTCCTTTACGTGCTACGGGGTATCTAGAGAGTGGGATAGGTTTAATAACTACCCTAAGCCTAACGCGTACCCTAACCCTCACCCCTACGCTAACCCTAACACGTACCCTAATCCTAAACCGTACCCTAAACCGAGCCCTAACCCTAACACTAACCGTAACCCTAACCCTAACCCCTACCCTAACCCTAACACGTACCCTAATCCTAACCCGTACCCTAAACGGAGCCCTAACCCTAACACTAACCCTAACCCTAACCCTAACCCATACCCTACGCCGTACCCGAAGCCCTCCCCGAACCCGTACCCTAAGCCGTACCCTAAGCCTAACCCTAAGCCTAACCCTAACCCTAGGCTACCCTTGACTGCTTCTGCCTCCAATAGATTTCCTAAGCACTAGTGTTTTACGGAACAGCATAAAAAGGGAATCCTAATGTGATTTCTTTATAATGGGTGTGTTCCTTATCTTATCCTAGTGTCTAAACTCTTCTCCATGGCTGGCCCCCCAAATAATATTCCTTTACGTGCTAAGGGGTATCTAGAGAGTTGGATAGGTTTAATAACTACCCTAACCCTAACGCGTAACCTAACCCTCACCCCTACCCTAACCCTAACACGTACCCTAATCCTAAACCGTACCCTAAACCGAGCCCTAACCCTAACACTAACCGTAACCCTAACCCTAACCCATACCCTACGCCGTACCCGCAGCCCTCCCCGAACCCGTACCCTAAGCCGTACCCTAAGCCTAACCCTAAGCCTAACCCTAACCCTAGGCTACCCTTGACTGCTTCTGCCTCCAATAGATTTCCTAAGCACTAGTGTTTTAAGGAACAGCTTAAAAAGAGAATCCTAATGTGATTTCTTTATAATGGGTGTGTTCCTTATCTTATCCTAGTGTCTAAACTCTTCTCCATTCCTGGACCCCCAAATAATATTCCTTTACGTGCTAAGGGGTATCTAGAGAGTGGGATAGGTTTAATAACTACCCTAACCCTAATGCGTACCCTAAGCCTAACCCCTACCCTAACCCTAACACGTACCCTAATCCTAACCCCTACCCTAACCCTAACACGTACCCTAATCCTAACCCGTACCGTAAACCGAGCCCTAACCCTAACACTAACCCTAACCCTAACCCTAACCCATGCCCTACGCCGTACCCGAAGCCCTACCTGAACCCGTACCCTAAGCCGTACCCTAAGCCTAATCCTAAACCTAGGCTACCCTTGACTTCTTCTGCCTCCAATAGATTTCCTAAGCACTAGTGTTTTAAGGAACAGCTTAAAACGAGAATCCTAATGTGATTTCTTTATAATGGGTGTGTTCCTTATCTTATCCTAGTGTCTAAACTCTTCTCCATGCCTGGACCCACAAATAATATTCCTTTACGTGCTAAGGGGTATCTAGAGAGTGGGATAGGTTTAATAACTACCCTAACCCTACTGTGTACCCTAACCCTAACCCCTACCCTAACCCTAACACGTAACCTAAACCTAACCCGTACCCTAAACCGAGCCCTAACCCTAACACTAACCCTAAACCTAACCCTAACCCATACCCTACGCCGTACCCGAAGCCCTCCCCGAACCCGTACCCTAAGCCGTACCCTAAGCCTAACCCTAAGCCTAACCCTAACCCTAGGCAACCCTTGACTGCTTCTGCCTCCAATAGATTTCCTAAGCACTAGTGTTTTAAGGACCAGCATAAAAAGAGAATCCCAATGTGATTTCTTTGTAATGGGTGTGTTCCTTATCTTATCCTAGTGTCTAAACTCTTCTCCATGGCTGGACCCCCAAATAATATTCCTTCATGTGCTAAGGGGTATCGAGAGAGTGGGATAGGTTTAATCACTACCCTAACCCTAACGTGTACCCTAACCCTAACCCCTACCCTAACCCTAACACGTACCCTAATCCTAACCCGTACCCTAAACCGAGCCCTAACCCTAACACTAACCCTAACCCTAACCCTAACCCATACCCTACGCCGTACCCGAAGCCCTCCCCGAACCCGTACCCTAAGCCTAACCCTAAGCCTAACCCTAACCCTAGGCTACCGTTGACTGCTTCTGCCTCCAATAGATTTCCTAAGCACTAGTGTTTTAAGGAACAGCTTAAAACGAGAATCCTAATGTGATTTCTTTATAATGTGTGTGTTCCTTATATTATCTTAGTGTCTAAATTCTTCTCCATGGCTGGACCCCCAAATAATATTCCTTTACGTGCTACGGGGTATCTAGAGAGTGGGATAGGTTTAATAACTACCCTAACCCTAACGCGTACCCTAACCCTCACCCCTACGCTAACCCTAACACGTACCCTAATCCTAAACCGTACCCTAAACCGAGCCCTAACCCTAACACTAACCGTAACCCTAACCCTAACCCCTACCCTAACCCTAACACGTACCCTAATCCTAACCCGTACCCTAAACGGAGCCCTAACCCTAACACTAACCCTAACCCTAACCCTAACCCATATCCTACGCCGTAACCGAAGCCCTCCCCGAACCCGTACCCTAAGCCGTACCCTAAGCCTAACCCTAAGCCTAACCCTAACCCTAGGCTACCCTTGACTGCTTCTGCCTCCAATAGATTTCCTAAGCACTAGTGTTTTACGGAACAGCATAAAAAGGGAATCCTAATGTGATTTCTTTATAATGGGTGTGTTCCTTATCTTATCCTAGTGTCTAAACTCTTCTCCATGGCTGGCCCCCCAAATAATATTCCTTTACGTGCTAAGGGGTATCTAGAGAGTTGGATAGGTTTAATAACTACCCTAACCCTAACGCGTAACCTAACCCTCACCCCTACCCTAACCCTAACACGTACCCTAATCCTAAACCGTACCCTAAACCGAGCCCTAACCCTAACACTAACCGTAACCCTAACCCTAACCCATACCCTACGCCGTACCCGCAGCCCTCCCCGAACCCGTACCCTAAGCCGTACCCTAAGCCTAACCCTAAGCCTAACCCTAACCCTAGGCTACCCTTGACTGCTTCTGCCTCCAATAGATTTCCTAAGCACTAGTGTTTTAAGGAACAGCTTAAAAAGAGAATCCTAATGTGATTTCTTTATAATGGGTGTGTTCCTTATCTTATCCTAGTGTCTAAACTCTTCTCCATTCCTGGACCCCCAAATAATATTCCTTTACGTGCTAAGGGGTATCTAGAGAGTGGGATAGGTTTAATAACTACCCTAACCCTAATGCGTACCCTAAGCCTAACCACTACCCTAACCCTAACACGTACCCTAATCCTAACCCCTACCCTAACCCTAACACGTACCCTAATCCTAACCCGTACCGTAAACCGAGCCCTAACCCTAACACTAACCCTAACCCTAACCCTAACCCATGCCCTACGCCGTACCCGAAGCCCTACCTGAACCCGTACCCTAAGCCGTACCCTAAGCCTAATCCTAAACCTAGGCTACCCTTGACTTCTTCTGCCTCCAATAGATTTCCTAAGCACTAGTGTTTTAAGGAACAGCTTAAAACGAGAATCCTAATGTGATTTCTTTATAATGGGTGTGTTCCTTATCTTATCCTAGTGTCTAAACTCTTCTCCATGCCTGGACCCACAAATAATATTCCTTTACGTGCTAAGGGGTATCTAGAGAGTGGGATAGGTTTAATAACTACCCTAACCCTACTGTGTACCCTAACCCTAACCCCTACCCTAACCCTAACACGTAACCTAAACCTAACCCGTACCCTAAACCGAGCCCTAACCCTAACACTAACCCTAAACCTAACCCTAACCCATACCCTACGCCGTACCCGAAGCCCTCCCCGAACCCGTACCCTAAGCCGTACCCTAAGCCTAACCCTAAGCCTAACCCTAACCCTAGGCAACCCTTGACTGCTTCTGCCTCCAATAGATTTCCTAAGCACTAGTGTTTTAAGGACCAGCATAAAAAGAGAATCCCAATGTGATTTCTTTGTAATGGGTGTGTTCCTTATCTTATCCTAGTGTCTAAACTCTTCTCCATGGCTGGACCCCCAAATAATATTCCTTCATGTGCTAAGGGGTATCGAGAGAGTGGGATAGGTTTAATCACTACCCTAACCCTAACGTGTACCCTAACCCTAACCCCTACCCTAACCCTAACACGTACCCTAATCCTAACCCGTACCCTAAACCGAGCCCTAACCCTAACACTAACCCTAACCCTAACCCTAACCCATACCCTACGCCGTACCCGAAGCCCTCCCCGAACCCGTACCCTAAGCCTAACCCTAAGCCTAACCCTAACCCTAGGCTACCGTTGACTGCTTCTGCCTCCAATAGATTTCCTAAGCACTAGTGTTTTAAGGAACAGCTTAAAACGAGAATCCTAATGTGATTTCTTTATAATGTGTGTGTTCCTTATATTATCTTAGTGTCTAAATTCTTCTCCATGGCTGGACCCCCAAATAATATTCCTTTACGTGCTACGGGGTATCTAGAGAGTGGGATAGGTTTAATAACTACCCTAACCCTAACGCGTACCCTAACCCTCACCCCTACGCTAACCCTAACACGTACCCTAATCCTAAACCGTACCCTAAACCGAGCCCTAACCCTAACACTAACCGTAACCCTAACCCTAACCCCTACCCTAACCCTAACACGTACCCTAATCCTAACCCGTACCCTAAACGGAGCCCTAACCCTAACACTAACCCTAACCCTAACCCTAACCCATATCCTACGCCGTAACCGAAGCCCTCCCCGAACCCGTACCCTAAGCCGTACCCTAAGCCTAACCCTAAGCCTAACCCTAACCCTAGGCTACCCTTGACTGCTTCTGCCTCCAATAGATTTCCTAAGCACTAGTGTTTTAAGGAACAGCATAAAAAGGGAATCCTAATGTGATTTCTTTATAAAGGGTGTGTTCCTTATCTTATCCTAGTGTCTAAACTCTTCTCCATGGCTGGCCCCCCAAATAATATTCCTTTACGTGCTAAGGGGTATCTAGAGAGTTGGATAGGTTTAATAACTACCCTAACCCTAACGCGTAACCTAACCCTCACCCCTACCCTAACCCTAACACGTACCCTAATCCTAAACCGTACCCTAAACCGAGCCCTAACCCTAACACTAACCGTAACCCTAACCCTAACCCATACCCTACGCCGTACCCGCAGCCCTCCCCGAACCCGTACCCTAAGCCGTACCCTAAGCCTAACCCTAAGCCTAACCCTAACACTAGGCTACCCTTGAATGCTTCTACCTCCAATAGATTTCCTAAGCACTAGTGTTTTAAGGAACAGCTTAAAAAGAGAATCCTAAAGTGATTTCTTTATAATGGGTGTGTTCCTTATCTAATCCTAGTGTCGAAACTCTTCTCCATGCCTGGACCCCCTAAATAATATTCCTTTACGTGCTAAGGGTTATCGAGAGAGTGGGACAGGTTTAATAACTACCCTAACCCTAACGCGTACCCTAAACCTAACCCCTACCCTAACCCTAACACGTACCCTAATCCTAACCCGTACCCTAAACCGAGCCCTAACCCTAACACTAACTCTAACCCTAACCCTAACCCATACCCTACGCCGTACCCGAAGCCCTCCCCGAACCCGTACCCTAAGCCTAACCCTAAGCCTAACCCTAACCCTAGGCTACCCTTGACTGCTTCTGCCTCCAATAGATTTCCTAAGCACTAGTGTTTTAAGGAACAGCTTAAAAAGAGAATCCTAATGTGATTTCTTTATAATGTGTGTGTTCCTTATATTATCTTAGTGTCTAAACTCTTCTCCATGGCTGGACCCCCAAATAATATTCCTTTACGTGCTAAGGGGTATCTAGAGAGTGGGATAGGTTTAATAACTACCCTAACCCTAACGCGTACCCTAACCCTAAACCCTACCCTAACCCTAACACGTACCCTAATCCTAAAGCGTACCCTAAACCGAGCCCTAACCCTAACACTAACCGTAACCCTAACCCAAACCCATACCCTACGCCGTACCCGAAGCCCTCCCCGAACACGTACCCTAAGCCGTACCCTAAGCCTAACCCTAAGCCTAACCCTAACCATAGGCTACCCTTGACTGCTTCTGCCTCCAATAGATTTCCTAAGCACTAGTGTTTTAAGGAACAGCTTAAAAAGAGAATCCTAATGTGATTTCTTTATAACGTGTGTGTTCCTTATATTATCTTAGTGTCTAAAGTCTTCTCCATGGCTGGACCCCCAAATAATATTCCTTTACGTGCTAAGGGGTATCTAGAGAGTGGGATAGGTTTAATAACTAACCTAAGCCTAACGCGTACCCTAACCCTAACCCCTACCCTAACCCTAACACGTACCCTAATCCTAACCCGTACCCTAAACCGAGCCCTAACCCTAACACTACCGCTAACCCTAACCCTAACCCATACCCTACGCCGTACCCGAAGCCCTCCCCGAACCCGTACCCTATGCCGTACCCTAAGCCTAACCCTAAGCCTAACCCTAACCCTAGGCTACCCTTGACTGCTTCTGCCTCCAATAGATTTCCTAAGCACTAGTGTTTTAAGGAACAGCTTAAAAAGAGAATCCTAATGTGATTTCTTTATAATGGGTGTGTTCCTTATCTTATCCTAGTGTCTAAACTCTTCTCCATGGCTGGACCCCCAAATAATATTCCTTTCCGTGCTAAGGGGTAACTAGTGAGTGGGATAGGTTTAATAACTACCCTAACCCTAACGCATACCCTAACGCTAAGCCCTACCCTAACCCTAACACGTACCCTAATCCTAACCCGTACCCTAAACCGAGCCCTAACACTAACACTAACCCTAACCCTAACCCTAACCCATACCCTACGCCGTACCTGAAGCCCTCCCCGAACCCGTACCCTAAGCCTTACCCTAAACCTAACCCTAAGCCTAACCCTAACCCTAGGCTACCCTTGACTGCTTCTGCCTCCAATAGATTTCCTAAGCACTAGTGTTTTAAGGAACAGCTTAAAAAGAGAATCCTAAAGTGATTTCTTTATAATGGGTGTGTTCCTTATCTAATCCTAGTTTTGAAACTCTTCTCCATGCCTGGACCCCCTAAATAATATTCCTTTACGTGCTAAGGGTTATCGAGAGAGTGTGACAGGTTTAATATCTACCCTAACCCTAACGCGTACCCTAACCCTAACACGTACCCTAATCCTAACCCGTACCCTAAACCGAGCCCTAACCCTAACACTAACCCTAACCCTAACCCTAACCCATACCCTACGCCGTACCCGAAGCCCTCCCCGAACCCGTACCCTAAGCCTAACCCTAAGCCTAACCCTAACCCTAGGCTACCCTTGACTGCTTCTGCCTCCAATAGATTTCCTAAGCACTAGTGTTTTAAGGAACAGCTTAAAAAGAGAATCCTAATGTGATTTCTATATAATGTGTGTGTTCCTTATATTATCTTAGTGTCTAAAGTCTTCTCCATGGCTGGACCCCCAAATAATATTCCTTTACGTGCTAAGGGGTATCTAGAGAGTGGGATAGGTTTAATAACTACCCTAAGCCTAACGCGTACCCTAACCCTAACCCCTACCCTAACCCTAACACGTACCCTAATCCTAACCCGTACCCTAAACCGAGCCCTAACCCTAACACTAACGCTAACCCTAACCCTAACCCATACCCTACGCCGTACCCGAAGCCCTCCCCGAACCCGTACCCTAAGCCGTACCCTAAGCCTAACCCTAAGCCTAACCCTAACCCTAGGCTACCCTTGACTGCTTCTGCCTCCAATAGATTTCTTAAGCACTAGTGTTTTAAGGAACAGCTTAAAAAGAGAATCCTAATGTGATTTCTTTATAATGGGTGTGTTCCTTATCTTATCCTAGTGTCTAAACTCTTCTCCATGGCTGGATCCCCAAATAATATTCCTTTACGTGCTAAGGGGTAATTAGTGAGTGGGATAGGTTTAATAACTACCCTAACCCTAACGCATAACCTAACGCTAACCCCTACCCTAACCCTAACACGTACCCTAATCCTAACCCGTACCCTAAACCGAGCCCTAACCCTAACACTAACTTTAACCCTAACCCTAACCCATACCCTACGCCGTACCCGAAGCCCTCCCCGAACCCGTACCCTAAGCCTTACCCTAAACCTAACCCTAAGCCTAACCCTAACCCTAGGCTACCCTTGACTGCTTCTGCCTCCAATAGATTTCCTAAGCACTAGTGTTTTAAGGAACAGCTTAAAAAGAGAATCCTAATGTTTTTTCTTTATAATGTGTGTGTTCCTTATATTATCTTAGTGTCTAAACTCTTCTCCACGGCTGGACCCCCAAATAATATTCCTTTACGTGCTAAGGGGTGTCTAGAGAGGGGGATAGGTTTAATAACTACCCTAACCCTAACGCGTACCCTAACCCTAACCCCTACCCTAACCCTAACACGTATCCTAATCCTAAAGCGTACCCTAAACCGAGCCCTAACCCTAACACTAACCGTAACCCTAACCCTAACCCATACCCTACGCCGTACCCGAAGCCCTCCCCGAACACGTACCCTAAGCCGTACCGTAAGCCTAACCCTAAGCCTAACCCTAACCCTAGGCTACCCTTGACTGCTTCTGCCTCCAATACATTTCCTAAGCACTAGTGTTTTAAGGAACAGCTTAAAAACAGAATCCTAATGTGATTTCTTTATAATGTGTGTGTTCCTTATATTATCTTAGTGTCTAAAGTCTTCTCCATGGCTGGACCCCCAAATAATATTCCTTTACGTGCTAAGGGGTATCTAGAGAGTGGGATAGGTTTAATAACTACCCTAAGCCTAACGCGTACCCTAACCCTAACCCCTACCCTAACCCTAACACGTACCCTAATCCTAACCCGTACCCTAAACCGAGCCCTAACCCTAACACTAACCCTAACCCTAACCCTAACCCATACCCTACGCCGTACCCGAAGCCCTCCCCGAACCCGTAACCTAAACCGTACCCTAAGCCTAACCCTAAGCCTAACCCTAACCCTAGGCTACCCTTGACTGCTTCTGCCTCCAATAGATTTCCTGAGAACTAGTGTTTTAAGGAACAGCTTAAAAAGAGAATCCTAATGTGATTTCTTTATAATGGGTGTGTTCCTTATCTTATCCTAGTGTCTAAACTCTTCTCCATGGCTGGACCCCCAAATAATATTCCTTTACGTGCTAAGGGGTAATTAGTGAGTGGGATAGGTTTAATAACTACCCTAACCCTAACGCATAACCTAACGCTAACCCCTACCCTAACCCTAACACGTACCCTAATCCTAACCCGTACCCTAAACCGAGCCCTAACCCTAACACTAACGCTAACCCTAACCCTAACCCATACCCTACGCCGTACCCGAAGCCCTCCCCGAACCCGTACCCTAAGCCGTACCCTAAGCCTAACCCTAAGCCTAACCCTAACCCTAGGCTACCCTTGACTGCTTCTGCCTCCAATAGATTTCCTAAGCACTAGTGTTTTAAGGAACAGCTTAAAAAGAGAATCCTAATGTGATTTCTTTATAATGGGTGTGTTCCTTATCTTATCCTAGTGTCTAAACTCTTCTCCATGGCTGGATCCCCAAATAATATTCCTTTACGTGCTAAGGGGTAATTAGTGAGTGGGATAGGTTTAATAACTACCCTAACCCTAACGCATAACCTAACGCTAACCCCTACCCTAACCCTAACACGTACCCTAATCCTAACCCGTACCCTAAACCGAGCCCTAACCCTAACACTAACCTTAACCCTAACCCTAACCCATACCCTACGCCGTACCCGAAGCCCTCCCCGAACCCGTACCCTAAGCCTTACCCTAAACCTAACCCTAAGCCTAACCCTAACCCTAGGCTACCCTTGACTGCTTCTGCCTCCAATAGATTTCCTAAGCACTAGTGTTTTAAGGAACAGCTTAAAAAGAGAATCCTAATGTGATTTCTTTATAATGTGTGTGTTCCTTATATTATCTTAGTGTCTAAACTCTTCTCCATGGCTGGACCCCCAAATAATATTCCTTTACGTGCTAAGGGGTATCTAGAGAGTGGGATAGGTTTAATAACTACCCTAACCCTAACGCGTACCCTAACCCTAACCCCTACCCTAACCCTACCACGTATCCTAATCCTAACCCGTACCCTAAACCGAGCCCTAACCCTAACACTAACCCTAACCCTAACCCTAACCCATACCCTACGCCGTACCCGAAGCCCTCCCCGAACCCCTACCCTAAACCGTACCCTAAGCCTAACCCTAAGCCTAACCCTAACCCTAGGCTACCCTTGACTGCTTCTGCCTCCAATAGATTTCCTAAGCACTAGTGTTTTAAGGAACAGCTTAAAAAGAGAATCCTAATGTGATTTCTTTATAATGTGTGTGTTCCTTATATTATCTTAGTGTCTAAACTCTTCTCCATGGCTGGACCCCCAAATAATATTCCTTTACGTGCTAAGGGGTATCTAGAGAGTGGGATAGGTTTAATAACTACCCTAAGCCTAACGCGTACCCTAACCCTAACCCCTACCCTAACCCTAACACGTACCCTAATCCTAAACCGTACCCTAAACCGAGCCCTAACCCTAACACTAACCCTAACCCTAACCCTAACCCATACCCTACGCCGTACCCGAAGCCCTCCCCGAACCCGTACCCTATGCCGTACCCTAAGCCTAACCCTAAGCCTAACCCTAACCCTAGGCTACCCTTGACTGCTTCTGCCTCCAATAGATTTCCTAAGCACTAGTGTTTTAAGGAACAGCTTAAAAAGAGAATCCTAATGTGATTTCTTTATAATGGGTGTGTTCCTTATCTTATCCTAGTGTCTAAACTCTTCTCCATGGCTGGACCCCCAAATAATATTCCTTTACGTGCTAAGGGGTAACTAGTGAGTGGGATAGGTTTAATAACTACCCTAACCCTAACGCATACCCTAACGCTAAGCCCTACCCTAACCCTAACACGTACCCTAATCCTAACCCGTACCCTAAACCGAGCCCTAACACTAACACTAACCCTAACCCTAACCCTAACCCATACCCTACGCCGTACCCGAAGCCCTCCCCGAACCCGTACCCTAAGCCTTACCCTAAACCTAACCCTAAGCCTAACCCTAACCCTAGGCTACCCTTGACTGCTTCTGCCTCCAATAGATTTCCTAAGCACTAGTGTTTTAAGGAACAGCTTAAAAAGAGAATCCTAAAGTGATTTCTTTATAATGGGTGTGTTCCTTATCTAATCCTAGTTTTGAAACTCTTCTCCAAGCCTGGACCCCCTAAATAATATTCCTTTACGTGCTAAGGGTTATCGAGAGAGTGTGACAGGTTTAATAACTACCCTAACCCTAACGCGTACCCTAACCCTAACCCCTACCCTAACCCTAACACGTACCCTAATCCTAACCCGTACCCTAAACCGAGCCCTAACCCTAACACTAACCCTAACCCTAACCCTAACCCATACACTACGCCGTACCCGAAGCCCTCCCCGAACCCGTACCCTAAGCCTAACCCTAAGCCTAACCCTAACCCTAGGCTACCCTTGACTGCTTCTGCCTCCAATAGATTTCCTAAGCACTAGTGTTTTAAGGAACAGCTTAAAAAGAGAATCCTAATGTGATTTCTATATAATGTGTGTGTTCCTTATATTATCTTAGTGTCTAAAGTCTTCTCCATGGCTGGACCCCCAAATAATATTCCTTTACGTGCTAAGGGGTATCTAGAGAGTGGGATAGGTTTAATAACTACCCTAAGCCTAACGCGTACCCTAACCCTAACCCCTACCCTAACCCTAACACGTACCCTAATCCTAACCCGTACCCTAAACCGAGCCCTAACCCTAACACTAACGCTAACCCTAACCCTAACCCATACCCTACGCCGTACCCGAAGCCCTCCCCGAACCCGTACCCTAAGCCGTACCCTAAGCCTAACCCTAAGCCTAACCCTAACCCTAGGCTACCCTTGACTGCTTCTGCCTCCAATAGATTTCCTAAGCACTAGTGTTTTAAGGAACAGCTTAAAAAGAGAATCCTAATGTGATTTCTTTATAATGGGTGTGTTCCTTATCTTATCCTAGTGTCTAAACTCTTCTCCATGGCTGGATCCCCAAATAATATTCCTTTACGTGCTAAGGGGTAATTAGTGAGTGGGATAGGTTTAATAACTACCCTAACCCTAACGCATAACCTAACGCTAACCCCTACCCTAACCCTAACACGTACCCTAATCCTAACCCGTACCCTAAACCGAGCCCTAACCCTAACACTAACCTTAACCCTAACCCTAACCCATACCCTACGCCGTACCCGAAGCCCTCCCCGAACCCGTACCCTAAGCCTTACCCTAAACCTAACCCTAAGCCTAACCCTAACCCTAGGCTACCCTTGACTGCTTCTGCCTCCAATAGATTTCCTAAGCACTAGTGTTTTAAGGAACAGCTTAAAAAGAGAATCCTAATGTGATTTCTTTATAATGTGTGTGTTCCTTATATTATCTTAGTGTCTAAACTCTTCTCCATGGCTGGACCCCCAAATAATATTCCTTTACGTGCTAAGGGGTATCTAGAGAGTGGGATAGGTTTAATAACTACCCTAACCCTAACGCGTACCCTAACCCTAAACCCTACCCTAACCCTAACACGTACCCTAATCCTAAAGCGTACCCTAAACCGAGCCCTAACCCTAACACTAACCGTAACCCTAACCCAAACCCATACCCTACGCCGTACCCGAAGCCCTCCCCGAACACGTACCCTAAGCCGTACCCTAAGCCTAACCCTAAGCCTAACCCTAACCATAGGCTACCCTTGACTGCTTCTGCCTCCAATAGATTTCCTAAGCACTAGTGTTTTAAGGAACAGCTTAAAAAGAGAATCCTAATGTGATTTCTTTATAACGTGTGTGTTCCTTATATTATCTTAGTGTCTAAAGTCTTCTCCATGGCTGGACCCCCAAATAATATTCCTTTACGTGCTAAGGGGTATCTAGAGAGTGGGATAGGTTTAATAACTACCCTAAGCCTAACGCGTACCCTAACCCTAACCCCTACCCTAACCCTAACACGTACCCTAATCCTAACCCGTACCCTAAACCGAGCCCTAACCCTAACACTAACCCTAACCCTAACCCTAACCCATACCCTACGCCGTACCCGAAGCCCTCCCCGAACCCGTAACCTAAACCGTACCCTAAGCCTAACCCTAAGCCTAACCCTAACCCTAGGCTACCCTTGACTGCTTCTGCCTCCAATAGATTTCCTGAGAACTAGTGTTTTAAGGAACAGCTTAAAAAGAGAATCCTAATGTGATTTCTTTATAATGGGTGTGTTCCTTATCTTATCCTAGTGTCTAAACTCTTCTCCATGGCTGGACCCCCAAATAATATTCCTTTACGTGCTAAGGGGTAATTAGTGAGTGGGATAGGTTTAATAACTACCCTAACCCTAACGCATAACCTAACGCTAACCCCTACCCTAACCCTAACACGTACCCTAATCCTAACCCGTACCCTAAACCGAGCCCTAACCCTAACACTAACGCTAACCCTAACCCTAACCCATACCCTACGCCGTACCCGAAGCCCTCCCCGAACCCGTACCCTAAGCCGTACCCTAAGCCTAACCCTAAGCCTAACCCTAACCCTAGGCTACCCTTGACTGCTTCTGCCTCCAATAGATTTCCTAAGCACTAGTGTTTTAAGGAACAGCTTAAAAAGAGAATCCTAATGTGATTTCTTTATAATGGGTGTGTTCCTTATCTTATCCTAGTGTCTAAACTCTTCTCCATGGCTGGATCCCCAAATAATATTCCTTTACGTGCTAAGGGGTAATTAGTGAGTGGGATAGGTTTAATAACTACCCTAACCCTAACGCATAACCTAACGCTAACCCCTACCCTAACCCTAACACGTACCCTAATCCTAACCCGTACCCTAAACCGAGCCCTAACCCTAACACTAACCTTAACCCTAACCCTAACCCATACCCTACGCCGTACCCGAAGCCCTCCCCGAACCCGTACCCTAAGCCTTACCCTAAACCTAACCCTAAGCCTAACCCTAACCCTAGGCTACCCTTGACTGCTTCTGCCTCCAATAGATTTCCTAAGCACTAGTGTTTTAAGGAACAGCTTAAAAAGAGAATCCTAATGTGATTTCTTTATAATGTGTGTGTTCCTTATATTATCTTAGTGTCTAAACTCTTCTCCATGGCTGGACCCCCAAATAATATTCCTTTACGTGCTAAGGGGTATCTAGAGAGTGGGATAGGTTTAATAACTACCCTAACCCTAACGCGTACCCTAACCCTAACCCCTACCCTAACCCTACCACGTATCCTAATCCTAACCCGTACCCTAAACCGAGCCCTAACCCTAACACTAACCCTAACCCTAACCCTAACCCATACCCTACGCCGTACCCGAAGCCCTCCCCGAACCCCTACCCTAAACCGTACCCTAAGCCTAACCCTAAGCCTAACCCTAACCCTAGGCTACCCTTGACTGCTTCTGCCTCCAATAGATTTCCTAAGCACTAGTGTTTTAAGGAACAGCTTAAAAAGAGAATCCTAATGTGATTTCTTTATAATGTGTGTGTTCCTTATATTATCTTAGTGTCTAAACTCTTCTCCATGGCTGGACCCCCAAATAATATTCCTTTACGTGCTAAGGGGTATCTAGAGAGTGGGATAGGTTTAATAACTACCCTAAGCCTAACGCGTACCCTAACCCTAACCCCTACCCTAACCCTAACACGTACCCTAATCCTAAACCGTACCCTAAACCGAGCCCTAACCCTAACACTAACCCTAACCCTAACCCTAACCCATACCCTACGCCGTACCCGAAGCCCTCCCCGAACCCGTACCCTATGCCGTACCCTAAGCCTAACCCTAAGCCTAACCCTAACCCTAGGCTACCCTTGACTGCTTCTGCCTCCAATAGATTTCCTAAGCACTAGTGTTTTAAGGAACAGCTTAAAAAGAGAATCCTAATGTGATTTCTTTATAATGGGTGTGTTCCTTATCTTATCCTAGTGTCTAAACTCTTCTCCATGGCTGGACCCCCAAATAATATTCCTTTACGTGCTAAGGGGTAACTAGTGAGTGGGATAGGTTTAATAACTACCCTAACCCTAACGCATTCCCTAACGCTAAGCCCTACCCTAACCCTAACACGTACCCTAATCCTAACCCGTACCCTAAACCGAGCCCTAACACTAACACTAACCCTAACCCTAACCCTAACCCATACCCTACGCCGTACCCGAAGCCCTCCCCGAACCCGTACCCTAAGCCTTACCCTAAACCTAACCCTAAGCCTAACCCTAACCCTAGGCTACCCTTGACTGCTTCTGCCTCCAATAGATTTCCTAAGCACTAGTGTTTTAAGGAACAGCTTAAAAAGAGAATCCTAAAGTGATTTCTTTATAATGGGTGTGTTCCTTATCTAATCCTAGTTTTGAAACTCTTCTCCAAGCCTGGACCCCCTAAATAATATTCCTTTACGTGCTAAGGGTTATCGAGAGAGTGTGACAGGTTTAATAACTACCCTAACCCTAACGCGTACCCTAACCCTAACCCCTACCCTAACCCTAACACGTACCCTAATCCTAACCCGTACCCTAAACCGAGCCCTAACCCTAACACTAACCCTAACCCTAACCCTAACCCATACCCTACGCCGTACCCGAAGCCCTCCCCGAACCCGTACCCTAAGCCTAACCCTAAGCCTAACCCTAACCCTAGGCTACCCTTGACTGCTTCTGCCTCCAATAGATTTCCTAAGCACTAGTGTTTTAAGGAACAGCTTAAAAAGAGAATCCTAATGTGATTTCTATATAATGTGTGTGTTCCTTATATTATCTTAGTGTCTAAAGTCTTCTCCATGGCTGGACCCCCAAATAATATTCCTTTACGTGCTAAGGGGTATCTAGAGAGTGGGATAGGTTTAATAACTACCCTAAGCCTAACGCGTACCCTAACCCTAACCCCTACCCTAACCCTAACACGTACCCTAATCCTAACCCGTACCCTAAACCGAGCCCTAACCCTAACACTAACGCTAACCCTAACCCTAACCCATACCCTACGCCGTACCCGAAGCCCTCCCCGAACCCGTACCCTAAGCCGTACCCTAAGCCTAACCCTAAGCCTAACCCTAACCCTAGGCTACCCTTGACTGCTTCTGCCTCCAATAGATTTCCTAAGCACTAGTGTTTTAAGGAACAGCTTAAAAAGAGAATCCTAATGTGATTTCTTTATAATGGGTGTGTTCCTTATCTTATCCTAGTGTCTAAACTCTTCTCCATGGCTGGATCCCCAAATAATATTCCTTTACGTGCTAAGGGGTAATTAGTGAGTGGGATAGGTTTAATAACTACCCTAACCCTAACGCATAACCTAACGCTAACCCCTACCCTAACCCTAACACGTACCCTAATCCTAACCCGTACCCTAAACCGAGCCCTAACCCTAACACTAACCTTAACCCTAACCCTAACCCATACCCTACGCCGTACCCGAAGCCCTCCCCGAACCCGTACCCTAAGCCTTACCCTAAACCTAACCCTAAGCCTAACCCTAACCCTAGGCTACCCTTGACTGCTTCTGCCTCCAATAGATTTCCTAAGCACTAGTGTTTTAAGGAACAGCTTAAAAAGAGAATCCTAATGTGATTTCTTTATAATGTGTGTGTTCCTTATATTATCTTAGTGTCTAAACTCTTCTCCATGGCTG